>NC_042963.1:57789225-57858482 GCF_901001165.1 Salmo trutta | reverse complement strand
TCCCTTGTTGCATGAGTAGTTAGACAGGATGTGGTAACATGCTGAGCCACTCCAGCACCCTTCAGAACAATCGTCCAGCGGAGGAACAGAGGAACCCTGTTTTGACAGTCTAGTCCCCGGGGTGTTACAGCATGGAGGGACAGAGGAACCCTGTTTTGACAGTCTAGTCCCCGGGGTGTGACAGCATGGAGGGACAGAGGAACCCTGTTTTGAGAACCTAGTCCCCGGGGTGTTACAGCATGGAGGGACAGAGGAACCCTGTTTTGAGAGCCTAGTGCCCAGGGGGTAGTGAAGGTGGGGGTTGGTGGTAGGGGGTAGGGAGTAAGGAGGTAGGGAGTAGGGAGATAGGGAGTAAGGAGTAGGGAGATAGGGAGTAGGGAAATAGGGAGGTAGGGAGTAGGGAGTTAGGGGGTAGGGAGATAGGGGGTTAGGGAGTAAGGAGTAGGGAGGTAGGAGGTAGTGAGTAGGGAGGTAGGGAGTAGGGAGTCGGGAGATAGGGGGGGTAGTGAGTAGGGAAGTAGGGAGAAGGGAGTAGGGAGATTAGGGGGTAGGGAGATTAGGGGGTAGGGAGATTAGGGGGTAGGGAGATAGGGAGTAGGGAGTTAGGGGGTAGGGCGATAGGGGGTTAGGCACTAGGCATGTTGATCTATGGTGAGACTGCAGAATAGCAAGGTCACGTGACTGAGAACAACAATCTATTTAGAGCAGCATAAGCGCTGGTGTGTTTATATCAACATACATGTGGTGGCAGGAGCTCCTCTGATGAGTAAATAGGACACGTGTATTGACGGAACAAACAATAGGATTATGTCATGGTATGGCTCGCCTTTATCAAGCCCTGGGTAGGGAAAGGGTGGGCGACACCTACACTATATATACAACAGGATGTGGACACCCCTTCAAATAAGTGGATCTGGCTATTTCAGCCACACCCATTGCTGAAAGGTGTATAAAATTGAGCACACAGCCATGCAAATCTCCATAGACAATAGAATATCCATACTGAAGAGCTCAGTGACTTTCAACGTGGTACCGTGATAGGATGCCACCATTCCTACAAGTCAGTTCGTCAAATGTATGGCCTACTAGAGCTGCCCTGATCAACTGTAAGTGTTGTTATTGTGAAGTGGAAACGTCTAGGAGCAGTAACGGCTCAGCCGTGAAGTGGTAGGCCACACAAGCTCACAGAACTTGACCTCTGAGGACTGAAGCGCGTAAAAATCACATGTCCTCACTACTGAGTGGTGTAAAACTAGCCGCCATTGGACGCTGGTTCAATGGAAACGCGTTGTCCAGAGTGATGAATCACGCTTCACCATCTGGCAGTCCGACGGACTAATCTGGGTTTGACGGATGCCAAGAGAACGCTACCTGTCCCAATGCATAGTGACAACTGTAAAGTTTGGTGGAGGAGGAATAATGGTCTGGGGCTGTTTTTCATGGTTCAGGCCCCTTAGTTCCAGTGACGTGAAATATTAACGCTACAGCATACAATGACATTCTAGACGATTCTGTGCTTGGGTCCTTTCCTGTTTCAGAATGACAATGCCCTCGTGCACAAAGCCAAGTCCAGACAGAAATGGTTTGTTGAGATCGGTGTGGAAGAACTTGACTGGCCTGCACAGAGCCCTGACCTCAACCCCATCGAACACCTTTGGGATGAATTGGAACAACTGCGATCCAGGCCTAATCGCCCAACATCAGTGCCCAGCTCACTAATGCTCTTGTGGCTGAATGGAAGCTACTGTCCCTTGGGGTAAGGAATGATAGGCACCAGATGAAGTATCCTGGGGTAAGGTATGATAGGCACCAGATGAAGTATCCTGGGGTAAGGAATGATAGGCACCAGATGAAGTATCCTGGGGGGGTAAGGTATGATAGGCACCAGATGAAGTATCCTGGGGGGGTAAGGTATGATAGGCACCAGATGAAGTATCCTGGGGTAAGGAATGATAGGCACCAGATGAAGTATCCTGGGGTAAGGAATGATAGGCACCAGATGAAGTATCCTGGGGGGGTAAGGTATGATAGGCACCAGATGAAGTATCCTGGGGGGTAAGGTATGATAGGCACCAGATGAAGTATCCTGGGGTAAGGTATGATAGGCACCAGATGAAGTATCCTGGGGGGTAAGGAATGATAGGCACCAGATGAAGTATCCTGGGGTAAGGTATGATAGGCACCAGATGAAGTATCCTGGGGGGGTAAGGTATGATAGGCACCAGATGAAGTATCCTGGGGTAAGGAATGATAGGCACCAGATGAAGTATCCTGGGGGGGTAAGGTATGATAGGCACCAGATGAAGTATCCTGGGGGGGTAAGGTATGATAGGCACCAGATGAAGTATCCTGGGGGGTAAGGTATGATAGGCACCAGATGAAGTATCCTGGGGGGGTAAGGTATGATAGGCACCAGATGAAGTATCCTGGGGTAAGGTATGATAGGCACCAGATTAAGTATCCTGGGGGGTAAGGTATGATAGGCACCAGATGAAGTATCCTGGGGTAAGGTATGATAGGCACCAGATGAAGTATCCTGGGGGGTAAGGTATGATAGGCACCAGATGAAGTATCCTGGGGTAAGGTATGATAGGCACCAGATTAAGTATCCTGGGGTAAGGAATGATAGGCACCAGATGAAGTATCCTGAGGTAAGGAATGATAGGCACCAGATGAAGTATCCTGGGGTAAGGAATGATAGGCACCAGATGAAGTATCCTGGGGTAAGGTATGATAGGCACCAGATGAAGTATCCTGGGGTAAGGAATGATAGGCACCAGATGAAGTATCCTGGGGTAAGGAATGATAGGCACCAGATGAAGTATCCTGGGGTAAGGAATGATAGGCACCAGATGAAGTATCCTGGGGTAAGGAATGATAGGCACCAGATGAAGTATCCTGGGGTAAGGTATGATAGGCACCAGATGATGTATCCTGGGGTAAGGAATGATAGGCACCAGACGATGTATCCTGGGGTAAGGAATGATAGGCACCAGATGAAGTATCCTGGGGGGGTAAGGTATGATAGGCACCAGATGAAGTATCCTGGGGGGGTAAGGTATGATAGGCACCAGATGAAGTATCCTGGGGTAAGGTATGATAGGCACCAGATGAAGTATCCTGGGGTAAGGTATGATAGGCACCAGATTAAGTATCCTGGGGGGTAAGGTATGATAGGCACCAGATGAAGTATCCTGGGGTAAGGTATGATAGGCACCAGATGAAGTTTCCTGGGGGGTAAGGTATGATAGGCACCAGATGAAGTATCCTGGGGTAAGGTATGATAGGCACCAGATTAAGTATCCTGGGGTAAGGAATGATAGGCACCAGATGAAGTATCCTGAGGTAAGGAATGATAGGCACCAGATGAAGTATCCTGGGGTAAGGAATGATAGGCACCAGATGAAGTATCCTGGGGTAAGGTATGATAGGCACCAGATGAAGTATCCTGGGGTAAGGAATGATAGGCACCAGATGAAGTATCCTGGGGTAAGGAATGATAGGCACCAGATGAAGTATCCTGAGGTAAGGAATGATAGGCACCAGATGAAGTATCCTGGGGTAAGGAATGATAGGCACCAGATGAAGTATCCTGGGGTAAGGTATGATAGGCACCAGATGATGTATCCTGGGGTAAGGAATGATAGGCACCAGACGATGTATCCTGGGGTAAGGAATGATAGGCACCAGATGAAGTATCCTGGGGGGGTAAGGTATGATAGGCACCAGATGAAGTATCCTGGGGTAAGGAATGATAGGCACCAGATGAAGTATCCTGGGGTAAGGAATGATAGGCACCAGATGAAGTATCCTGGGTAAGGTATGATAGGCACCAGATGAAGTATCCTGGGTTAAGGTATGATAGGCACCAGATGAAGTATCCTGGGGGGTAAGGTATGATAGGCACCAGATGAAGTATCCTGGGGTAAGGTATGATAGGCACCAGATGAAGTATCCTGGGGGGTAAGGTATGATAGGCACCAGATGAAGTATCCTGGGGTAAGGTATGTTTTTATTTATTTATTTTCAAATCCCTCAGTCAAGCACCTCATGCCCCCCTTTTTTGTTTAAGCTGAGCTGAAGCGCCTTTGGTTATACCTTTTTCTCCATACATGTAGTGGAGTTAGGACAGTGTCTTCCACCCAAGCTCTGAACAGTCTCCGGTTGATTTAGTTGTGTTAGAGGTCATCCTGAGATATAGAGTCTTCTGGCATCTCTCGGTGTAGTTTCAACTAAGCTCCGTGTATGTTGTTAGAATCTTCTACTACCCTGGTAGAGACTAACGAGGCAATATTAACAAGTCATGTTTTCATAGAGGTCATGCTGAGATATGAGCCATAGCATGGCTACTGTGTTCTCAGAGTGTTGTGGTAATGTCCCGTGTGGCTCAGTTGGTAGAGCATGGTGTTTGCAACACTAGGGTTGTGGGTTTGATTCCCACGGGGGACCAGTACGGGGAAAAAAATGTATGAAATGTATGCATTCACTACTGTAAGTCGCTCTGGATAAGAGCGTCTGCTAAATGACTAAAATGTAAATGTCACTTCTGATGGTCCTGTGTTTTTAGAGTGTTACAGGCAGAAAATTGCATTGTGTAGATTGGGTACCTAGTGGTAAAACATAATTACAGTACAGTACTGCAGAGTTGTGTTGAATAATTACAGTACTGCAGGGTTGTGTTGTTGAATAATTACAGTACTGCACAGTTGTGTTGTTTAATAATTACAGTACTGTACTGCAGAGTTGTTTTGTTGAATAATTACAGTACTGCACAGTTGTGTTGTTGAATAATTACAGTACTACAGAGTTGTGTTGTTTAATAATTACAGTACTGTACTGCAGAGTTGTGTTGTTTAATAATTACAGTACTGTACTACAGAGCTGTGTTGTTTAATAATTACAGTACTGCAGGGTTGTGTTGTTTAATAATTACAGTACTGTACTGCAGGGTTGTGTTGTTTAATAATTACAGTACTGCAGGGTTGTGTTGTTTAATAATTACAGTACTGCAGAGTTGTGTTGTTTAATAATTACAGTACTGCAGGGTTGTGTTGTTTAATAATTACAGTACTGCAGGGTTGTGTTGTTTAATAATTACAGTACTGTACTGCAGAGTTGTGTTGTTTAATAATTACAGTACTGCAGAGTTGTGTTGTTTAATAATTACAGTACTGTACTGCAGGGTTGTGTTGTTTAATAATTACAGTACTGCAGGGTTGCGTTGTTTAATAATTACAGTACAGTACTGCAGAGCTGTGTTGTTTAATAATTACAGTACTGTACTGCAGGGTTGTGTTGTTTAATAATTACAGTACTGCAGGGTTGCGTTGTTTAATAATTACAGTACTGTACTGCAGGGTTGTGTTGTTTAATAATTACAGTACTGTACTGCAGGGTTGTGTTGTTTAATAATTACAGTACAGTACTGCAGGGTTGTGTTGTTTAATAATTACAGTACAGTACTGCAGAGCTGTGTTGTTTAATAATTACAGTACTGCAGGGTTGTGTTGTTTAATAATTACAGTACTGCAGAGTTGTGTTGTTTAATAATTACAGTACTGTACTGCAGAGTTGTGTTGTTTAATAATTACAGTACTGCAGAGTTGTGTTGTTTAATAATTACAGTACTGTACTGCAGAGCTGTGTTGTTTAATAATTACAGTACTGTACTGCAGGGTTGTGTTGTTTAATAATTACAGTACTGCAGGGTTGTGTTGTTTAATAATTACAGTACTGTACTGCAGGGTTGTGTTGTTTAATAATTACAGTACTGCAGGGTTGTGTTGTTTAATAATTACAGTACAGTACTGCAGAGCTGTGTTGTTTAATAATTACAGTACTGTACTGCAGAGTTGTGTTGTTTAATAATTACAGTACTGTACTGCAGAGTTGTGTTGTTTAATAATTACAGTACTGCAGGGTTGCGTTGTTTAATAATTACAGTACAGTACTGCAGAGCTGTGTTGTTTAATAATTACAGTACTGTACTGCAGGGTTGTGTTGTTTAATAATTACAGTACTGCAGGGTTGCGTTGTTTAATAATTACAGTACTGTACTGCAGGGTTGTGTTGTTTAATAATTACAGTACTGTACTGCAGGGTTGTGTTGTTTAATAATTACAGTACAGTACTGCAGGGTTGTGTTGTTTAATAATTACAGTACTGTACTGCAGGGTTGTGTTGTTTAATAATTACAGTACTGCAGAGTTGTGTTGTTTAATAATTACAGTAAAGCAGAGTTGTGTTGTTTAATAATTACAGTACTGCAGGGTTGCGTTGTTTAATAATTACAGTACTGTACTGCAGGGTTGTGTTGTTTAATAATTACAGTACTGTAGAGCTGTGTTGTTTAATAATTACAGTACTGTAGGGTTGTACAGCTTGGTCATAATGCTTTGTGACTCAGTCAGGACACCAGCTGGCTTGTTGGGGGAAATAAAGGTTTCATATGAACACAAATTACTGTCAACATTGGACAGTGGTAGTTACATCACTAGTATTGCAGAGAACAATATGGAGAATAGTATGGAGAATAATATGGAGAATAATATGGAGAATAATATGGAGAATAATATGGAGAATAATATGGAGAATAATATGGAGAACAATATGGAGAATAATATGGAGAATAATATGGAGAATAATATGGAGAATAATATGGAGAATAATATGGAGAACAATATGGAGAATAATATGGAGAATAATATGGAGAATAATATGGAGAACAATATGGAGAACAGTATGGAGAATAGTATGGAGAATAATATGGAGAATAATATGGAGAATAATATGGAGAATAATATGGAGAATAATATGGAGAATAATATGGAGAATAATATGGAGAACAATATGGAGAATAATATGGAGAATAATATGGAGAATAATATGGAGAATAATATGGAGAATAATATGGAGAATAATATGGAGAACAATATGGAGAACAGTATGGAGAATAGTATGGAGAATAATATGGAGAATAATATGGAGAATAATATGGAGAATAATATGGAGAATAATATGGAGAATAATATGGAGAATAATATGGAGAATAATATGGAGATAATATGGAGAATAATATGGAGAATAATATGGAGAATAATATGGAGAATAATATGGAGAATAATATGGAGAATAATATGGAGAATAATATGGAGAATAATATGGAGAATAATATGGAGAATAATATGGAGAATAATATGGAGAACAGTATGGAGAATAATATGGAGAATAATATGGAGAATAATATGGAGAATAATATGGAGAACAGTATGGAGAATAATATGGAGAATAATATGGAGAATAATATGGAGAACCGTATGGAGAACAATATGGAGAATAATATGGAGAATAATATGGAGAATAGTATGGAGAATAATATGGAGAATAATATGGAGAATAATATGGAGAATAATATGGAGAATAATATGGAGAATAATATGGAGAATAATATGGAGAACAATATGGAGAATAATATGGAGAATAATATGACCTGGCAGTAACGTGCCCTGCTGACCTGGCAGTAACGTGCCCTGCTGACCTGGCAGTAACGTGCCCTGCTGACCTGGCAGTAACGTGCCCTGCTGACCTGGCAGTAACGTGCCCTGCTGACCTGGCAGTAACGTGCCCTGCCGACCTGGCAGTAACGTGCCCTGCCGACCTGGCAGTAACGTGCCCTGCCGACCTGGCAATAACGTGCTCAGCCGACCTGGCAATAACGTGCTCAGCCGACCTGGCAGTAATGTGCCCTGCCGACCTGGCAGTAACGTGCCCTGCCGACCTGGCAGTAACGTGCCCCTGCCGACCTGGCAGTAACGTGCCCTGCTGACCTGGCAGTAATGTGCCCTGCTGACCTGGCAGTAACGTGCCCTGCTGACCTGGCAGTAACGTGCCCTGCTGACCTGGCAGTAATGTGCCCTGCTGACCTGGCAGTAACGTGCCCTGCTGACCTGGCAGTAACGTGCCCTGCCGACCTGGCAGTAACGTGCCCTGCTGACCTGGCAGTAATGTGCCCTGCCGACCTGGCAGTAATGTGCCCTGCTGACCTGGCAGTAATGTGCCCTGCTGACCTGGCAGTAACGTGCCCTGCTGACCTGGCAGTAACGTGCCCTGCTGACCTGGCAGTAATGTGCCCTGCTGACCTGGCAGTAACGTGCCCTGCTGACCTGGCAGTAACGTGCCCTGCCGACCTGGCAGTAACGTGCCCTGCTGACCTGGCAGTAATGTGCCCTGCTGACCTGGCAGTAACGTGCCCTGCTGACCTGGCAGTAATGTGCCCTGCTGACCTGGCAGTAACGTGCCCTGCTGACCTGGCAGTAATGTGCCCTGCTGACCTGGCAGTAATGTGCCCTGCTGACCTGGCAGTAACGTGCCCTGCTGACCTGGCAGTAATGTGCCCTGCTGACCTGGCAGTAATGTGCCCTGCTGACCTGGCAGTAATGCACCTTTTACTGGTTTCACTCCTCAAAGAAGATAAAGAAGATAAAGAAGATAAAGAAGATAAGGAAGATAAGGAAGAGTGCTTATCTGGGATCAGCTGTTGCTTTTAAATCATAATAAAGGACCTGATCCTAGATGAGGAACGGTATGAATACAGGCCCTCTCGGTCCCACTGAAGGGGGCTGTCTGCCAGGCCATATTTCACCTCTAGTCACCTCCAGACCTCCAGACCTCCAGGAGCTGAGCTCTGGTTTAGGGTTCTATAGGGTCCTGGTCTAAAGTAGTGCACTATATAGGGAATAGGGTTCTATAGGGCTCTGGTCTAAAGTAGTGCACTATATAGGTAATAGGGTTCTATAGGGCTCTGGTCTAAAGTAGTGCACTATATAGGTAATAGGGTTCTATAGGGCTCTGGTCTAAAGTAGTGCACTATATATAGGGAATAGGGTTCTATAAGGCTCTGGTCTAAAGTAGTGCACTATATAGGGAATAGGGTTCTATAGGGCTCTGGTCTAAAGTAGTGCACTATATAGGTAATAGGGTTCTATAGGGCTCTGGTCTAAAGTAGTGCACTATATAGGGAATAGGGTTCTATAGGGCCCTGGTCTAAAGTAGTGCACTATATAGGGAATAGGGTTCTATAGGGCTCTGGTCTAAAGTAGTGCACTATATAGGGAATAGGGTTCTATAGGGCCCTGGTCTAAAGTAGTGCACTATATAGGGAATAGGGTTCTATAGGGCCCTGGTCTAAAGTAGTGCACTATATAGGGAATAGGGTTCCATTTGGGACACTGTCACTTTGTATTCTTGAAGATAGATCATGTAATCATAGTTTGTGTTTGGCAGCTTGCATTCACCTCACTAGTTCATTTTATAATGCTATTTAGGGCACATTAATTTGCTAAACTATTACACCGCATGAAACAACATGTTTAGGCTTTTCCTGTTCAATGATCATATTGCCTGTGTCTTACTGTCTGTGATTGATTCTAACAAGTGGTCTGTCTTATACAATATCTAACATGCACATTTTGTGCATTAATGCATTTTCTATTTTGAAAATGACAGAGCAGCCTCTTTAGTCTGCTGCGTCATGCACAAAGCAGAATTTACTCTGAACTGTCTGTACATGATTTGCCTTTTAAACACACACACACACACACACACACACACACACACACACACACACACACACACACACGCATATATATATATATATATATATATGAGAGAGAGAGAGAGAGAGAGAGAGAAGTACCCCCCTTCACATGGATGAAGGAGTATTAATCACATGGATGAAGGAGTATTAATCACATGGATGAAGGAGTATTAATCACATGGATGAAGGAGTATTAATCACATGGATGAAGGAGTATTAATCACATGGATGAAGGAGTATTAATCACATGGATGAAGGAGTATTAATCACATGGATGAAGGGAGTATTAATCACATGGATGAAGGAGTATTAATCACATGGATGAAGGGGGGTATTAATCACATGGATGAAGGAGTATTAATCACATGGATGAAGGGGGTATTAATCACATGGATGAAGGAGTATTAATCACATGGTTGGATATTAATCACATGGATTAAGGGGGTATTAATCACATGGATGAAGGAGTATTAATCACATGGATGAAGGAGTATTAATCACATGGTTGGATATTAATCACATGGATTAAGGGGGTATTAATCACATGGATGAAGGAGTATTAATCACATGGATGAAGGAGTATTAATCACATGGAGGATGGGGGTATTAATCACATGGATGAAGGAGTATTAATCACATGGATGAAGGAGTATTAATCACATGGATGAAGGGGTATTAATCACATGGATGAAGGAGTATTAATCACATGGATGAAGGAGTATTAATCACATGGTTGGATATTAATCACATGGATTAAGGGGTATTAATCACATGGATGAAGGAGTATTAATCACATGGATGAAGGAGTATTAATCACATGGAGGATGGGGGTATTAATCACATGGATGAAGGAGTATTAATCACATGGATGAAGGAGTATTAATCACATGGAGGATGGGGGTATTAATCACATGGATGAAGGAGTATTAATCACATGGATGAAGGAGTATTAATCACATGGATGAAGGGGGTATTGATCACATGGATGAAGGAGTATTAATCACATGGTTGGATATTAATCACATGGATGAAGGAGTATTAATCACATGGATGAAGGAGTATTAATCACATGGATGAAGGAGTATTAATCACATGGATGAAGGGTGTATTAACATGGATGAAGCTGATTGTTGTAAATAAAGATGGAGGCTTCTCTGTTGTACTCATCAAAACCCAGCCAGAAGCCACAGGAGGGGGATTTAATTGTTCCCTTGGTGCTGAAGATGCAGGCGGTATATGTCTCATTGACTATGTAGCCTGGAGTCTTCTAGCTAATAAAGGCTTGACTTTAAAACTCCTTTTGGCATAAAATTGCCATCTTTGTAATCACACGCCTGCAGTTTCCCTCCTGGAGATAGTCCTTCATTCTCCCAGTAGTTCATTTTATTTAATCCATTCTATGGAGAATATTTGCATAGTTAAATAAAGGTTAAATCAAATTAAAATGAAATAGTGACATGCTGTAGTGATTCCTGTGGACCTCTAGTGACACCCTGTGGTGGTTCTGAGTACTGCGCCAACACGTCAACAGAACAGCTCTCTCCATTGGCTGGCTGGTAAATAGCACCCTATCCCCTATGAAGTGTACAACTTTTTACCTAGACCAATAGGGAATAGGATGCCATTTGGGAAGCATTGCACTGTTTCTAATCTTCCGTCATTGTTCCAGTCCCAAGAAAACTAAAAGGTGTCCTGCCTGAACAACTACAGACATGTAAACGCTCCCTTTGGTCATCATGAAAACCTTTCAACGCCAGGTACTGTCCCAAACCATCACTGTCACCTCCCTACAGAGCTAACAGGTACTGTCCCAAACCATCACTGTCACCTACCTACAGAGCTAACAGGTACTGTCCCAAACCATCACTGTCACCTCCCTACAGAGCTAACAGGTACTGTCCCTAACCATCACTGTCACCTCCCTACAGAGCTAACAGGTACTGTCCCAAACCATCACTGATACCTCCCTACAGAGCTAACAGGTACTGTCCCAAACCATCACTGATACCTCCCTACAGAGCTAACAGGTACTGTCCCAAACCATTACTGATACCTCCCTACAGAGCTAACAGGTACTGTCCCAAACCATCACTGATACCTCCCTACAGAGCTAACAGGTACTGTCCCAAACCATCACTGATACCTCCTTACAGAGCTAACAGGTATGCCCCCTTTATTTATCCTACGGTTCGGACTTGGTGTACAGGGAGAATACTGTAGGAACGGCCCATGTTCTGAATTCTGTCACTGTACATTTCAAAAGTGCTGAATAAATAGTTATATTGACTACGTCCGTCCACTCGTCGTCCCCTTATGCCATAGCCTATTTATTGCCTTAACTGTATGTGTCGAATTGCTACACTTTATCTTGGCCAGGTCGCAGTTGCAAATGAGAACTTGTTCTCAACTAGCCTACTTGGTTAAATAAAGGTGAAATAAATAAAATAAAACAATGTAAAATCACCTATGGCGACGAGTCCATGTACCGTGGAGAAATTAACTGGCTAGTGGCTTAGTGCAGTCGCAATAACCTGGAACTCAACAGATACATCTGTGGAAATGGTGGTTGACTTCAGGAAACGCCCCCCCACCTTTCCTGCCCCTCGAGGCTCAGCTGTTAACAAGGCTGAAACATTAATATTCCTGGGGACCATCATCACCCACAACCTCAAGTGGGAGGACATCATCACAGCGGTCACCAAGATGGCACACTAGTAGATGTACTTGCAGGCAGCTGAAAAAAAACATAGAATCTCCCAGTCAAACCTGATCTGGTTTTACAGATTCCAGCTTTGAGTCCATCCTCACCTCTTTCGTCACCATCTTTGTCTGCCTGTTGCAAGGACAAACTGAAACGCATTTTCCGGCTACCATTTACATTTACATTTTAGTCATTTAGCAGACGCTCTTATCCAGAGCGACTTACAGTAGTGAATGCATACATTTCATACATTTATACCAAAAAAAATATATATATATGGCCTCTGGCCTGCTCGCCTCCCTACCTCTGAGGAAGCACAGTTCCCGCTCAGCCCAGTCAAAACTGTTCGCTGCTCTGGCACCCCAATGGTGGAACAAGCTCCCTCACGACGCCAGGACAGCGGAGTCAATCACCACCTTCCGGAGACACCTGAAACCCCACCTCTTTAAGGAATACCTGGGATAGGATAAAGTAATCCTTCTAACCCCCCCCCCTAAAAGATTTAGATGCACTATTGTAAAGTGGTTGTTCCACTGGATATCATAAGGTGAATGCACCAATTTGTAAGTCGCTCTGGATAAGAGCGTCTGCTAAATGACGTAAATGTAAATATATATATATTTTTTTTATTATTTTATTTTTTTTTCTCCTACCACTTACCCTCTATCGACTCCAGGAAGTGGTCGGTCATTAGGGTTGGCTTCAAAACATACAGTTTTATTGAAGTTACTCATGTGTTTGTATTACTATTGCCAATAGACTCATCTTGAATGAAAGCAAAGTATCTCTCTTCCACAACAAAGAACACAGCACATCAACACCTGCTATCTTGAATAATTATTTTTCCTGCGGTAGTGATGTGTATCTCAATTAGACAACATTTTACATTCACATGTTAGTCATTCAGCAGATGTTCTTATCCAGAGCATTCATCTTAAGGTGAGGCAACAACATATCCAGTGGCGATTTTAGCATGTAAATCTTAGTGGGGCAAACTCCCCCAATTTTTTTTTTCATGCATGCCAGCAAAGCCGCTACACAACACAACACTAAACAATACATGAATTGCACTATACCAGTGACAAACGGTGCCCACAAACTGTTAGGGCCTCCATAAAGCTGTCCCAACAGCAGAGTCCCAACACCTTACGACTGTTACACCTGGTAATCAGCAGAGTCCCAACACCTTACGACTGTTACACCTGGTTATCAGCAGAGTCCCAACACCTTACCACTGTTACACCTGGTTATCAACAGAGTCCCAACACCTTACCACTGTTACACCTGGTTATCAGCAGAGTCCCAACACCTTACCACTGTTACACCTGGTTATCAGCAGAGTCCCAACACCTTACCACTGTTACACCTGGTTATCAGCACAACACCTTACCACTGCTACACCTGGTTATCAGCAGAGTCCCAACACCTTACCACTGCTACACCTGGTTATCAGCAGAGTCCCAACACCTTACCACTGTTACACCTGGTTATCAGCAGAGTCCCAACACCTTACCACTGTTACACCTGGTTATCAGCAGAGTCCCAACACCTTACCACTGTTACACCTGGTTATCAGCAGAGTCCCAACACCTTACCACTGTTACACCTGGTTATCAGCAGAGTCCCAACACCTTACCACTGCTACACCTGGTTATCAACAGAGTCCCAACACCTTACCACTGTTACACCTGGTTATCAGCGGAGTCCCAACACCTTACCACTGTTACACCTGGTTATCAGCAGAGTCCCAACACCTTACCACTGTTACACCTGGTTATCAGCAGAGTCCCAACACCTTACCACTGTTACACCTGGTTATCAGCAGAGTCCCAACACCTTACCACTGTTACACCTGTCTATCAGCAGAGACCCAACACCTTACCACTGTTACACCTGGTTATCAGCAGAGTCCCAACACCTTACCACTGCTACACCTGGTTATCAGCAGAGTCCCAACACCTTACCACTGCTACACCTGGTTATCAGCAGAGTCCCAACACCTTACCACTGCTACACCTGGTTATCAACAGAGTCCCAACACCTTACCACTGCTACACCTGGTTATCAGCAGAGTCCCAACACCTTACCTCTGCTACACCTGTCTATCAGCACAACACCTTACCACTGCTACACCTGGTTATCAGCAGAGACCCAACACCTTACCACTGTTACACCTGGTTATCAACAGAGTCCCAACACCTTACCACTGTTACACCTGGTTATCAGCAGAGTCCCAACACCTTACCACTGCTACACCTGGTTATCAGCAGAGTCCAAACACCTTACCACTGTTACACCTGGTTATCAGCAGAGTCCCAACACCTTACCACTGTTACACCTGGTTATCAGCAGAGTCCCAACACCTTACCACTGTTACACCTGGTTATCAGCAGAGTCCCAACACCTTACCACTGTTACACCTGGTTATCAGCAGAGTCCCAACACCTTACCACTGTTACACCTTGTTATCAGCAGAGTCCCAACACCTTACCACTGTTGCACCTGGTTATCAGCAGAGTCCCAACACCTTACCACTGTTACACCTGTCTATCAGCAGTCCCACCACCTTACCACTGTTACACCTGGTTATCAACAGAGTCCCAACACCTTACCACTGCTACACCTGCTATCAGCAGAGTCCCAACACCTTACCACTGTTACACCTGTCTATCAGCAGTCCCACCACCTTACCACTGCTACACCTGGTTATCAGCAGAGTCCCAACACCTTACCACTGCTACACCTGCTTATCAGCAGAGTCCCAACACCTTACCACTGTTACACCTGGTTATCAGCACAACACCTTACCACTGCTACACCTGGTTATCAGCAGAGTACCAACACCTTACCACTGTTACACCTGGTTATCAGCAGAGTCCCAACACCTTACCACTGTTACACCTGGTTATCAGCAGAGTCCAAACACCTTACCACTGTTACACCTGGTTATCAGCAGAGTCCCAACACCTTACCACTGCTACACCTGGTTATCAGCAGAGTCCCAACACCTTACCTCTGCTACACCTGGTTATCAGCAGAGTCCCAACACCTTACCACTGTTACACCTGTTATCAGCAGAGTCCCAACACCTTACCACTGCTACACCTGGTTATCAGCAGAGTCCCAACACCTTACCTCTGCTACACCTGGTTATCAGCAGAGTCCCAACACCTTACCACTGTTACACCTGGTTATCAGCAGAGTCCCAACACCTTACCACTGTTACACCTGGTTATCAGCAGAGTCCCAACACCTTACCACTGTTACACCTGTCTATCAGCACAACACCTTACCACTGTTACACCTGGTTATCAGCAGAGTCCCAACACCTTACCACTGTTACACCTGGTTATCAGCAGAGTCCCAACACCTTACCACTGTTACACCTGTCTATCAGCACAACACCTTACCACTGTTACACCTGGTTATCAGCAGAGTCCCAACACCTTACCACTGTTACACCTGGTTATCAGCAGAGTCCCAACACCTTACCACTGCTACACCTGGTTATCAGCGGAGTCCCAACACCTTACCACTGCTACACCTGTCTATCAGCACAACACCTTACCACTGCTACACCTGGTTATCAGCAGAGTCCCAACACCTTACCACTGTTACACCTGGTTATCAGCAGAGTCCCAACACCTTACCACTGCTACACCTGGTTATCAGCAGAGTCCCAACACCTTACCACTGTTGCACCTGGTTATCAGCAGAGTCCCAACACCTTACCACTGCTACACCTGCTATCAGCAGAGTCCCAACACCTTACCACTGTTACACCTGTCTATCAGCAGTCCCACCACCTTACCACTGTTACACCTGGTTATCAGCAGAGTCCCAACACCTTACCACTGTTACACCTGGTTATCAGCAGAGTCCCAACACCTTACCACTGTTACACCTGGTTATCAGCAGAGTCCCAACACCTTACCACTGTTACACCTGGTTATCAGCAGAGTCCCAACACCTTACCACTGTTACACCTGGTTATCAGCAGAGTCCCAACACCTTACCACTGCTACACCTGGTTATCAGCAGAGTCCCAACACCTTACCACTGCTACACCTGGTTATCAGCAGAGTCCCAACACCTTACCACTGCTACACCTGGTTATCAGCGGAGTCCCAACACCTTACCACTGTTACACCTGGTTATCAGCAGCAGTCCCAACACCTTACCACTGTTACACCTGGTTATCAGCAGAGTCCCAACACCTTACCACTGTTACACCTGGTTATCAGCAGAGTCCCAACACCTTACCACTGTTACACCTGGTTATCAACAGAGTCCCAACACCTTACCACTGTTACACCTGTCTATCAGCAGAGTCCCAACACCTTACCACTGCTACACCTGGTTATCAGCGGAGTCCCAACACCTTACCACTGTTACACCTGGTTATCAGCAGAGTCCCAACACCTTACCACTGTACACCTGGTTATCAGCAGAGTCCCAACACCTTACCACTGCTACACCTGGTTATCAGCAGAGTCCCAACACCTTACCACTGCTACACCTGGTTATCAGCGGAGTCCCAACACCTTACCACTGTTACACCTGGTTATCAGCAGAGTCCCAACACCTTACCACTGTTACACCTGGTTATCAACAGAGTCCCAACACCTTACAACTGCTACACCTGTCTATCAGCACAACACCTTACCACTGCTACACCTGGTTATCAGCAGAGTCCCAACACCTTACCACTGTTACACCTGGTTATCAGCAGAGTCCCAACACCTTACCACTGTTACACCTGGTTATCAGCAGAGTCCCAACACCTTACCACTGTTACACCTTGTTATCAGCAGAGTCCCAACACCTTACCACTGCTACACCTGGTTATCAGCAGAGTCCCAACACCTTACCACTGCTACACCTGGTTATCAGCAGAGTCCCAACACCTTACCACTGTTACACCTTGTTATCAGCAGAGTCCCAACACCTTACCACTGCTACACCTGGTTATCAGCAGAGTCCCAACACCTTACCACTGCTACACCTGGTTATCAGCACAACACCTTACCACTGTTACACCTGTCTATCAGCAGAGTCCCAACACCTTACCACTGTTACACCTGGTTATCAGCAGAGTCCCACCACCTTACCACTGTTACACCTGGTTATCAGCAGAGTCCCAACACCTTACCACTGTTACACCTGGTTATCAGCAGAGTCCCAACACCTTACCACTGCTACACCTGGTTATCATCGGAGTCCCAACACCTTACCACTGTTACACCTGGTTATCAGCAGAGTCCCAACACCTTACCACTGCTACACCTGGTTATCAGCACAACACCTTACCACTGTTACACCTGGTTATCAGCAGAGTCCCAACACCTTACCACTGTTACACCTGGTTATCAGCAGAGTCCCAACACCTTACCACTGCTACACCTGGTTATCAGCAGAGTCCCAACACCTTACCACTGCTACACCTGGTTATCAGCGGAGTCCCAACACCTTACCACTGTTACACCTGGTTATCAGCAGAGTCCCAACACCTTACCACTGTTACACCTGGTTATCAGCAGAGTCCCAACACCTTACCACTGCTACACCTGGTTATCAGCAGAGTCCCAACACCTTACCACTGCTACACCTGCTTATCAGCAGAGTCCAAACACCTTACCACTGTTACACCTGGTTATCAGCAGAGTCCCAACACCTTACCACTGTTACACCTGGTTATCAGCAGAGTCCCAACACCTTACCACTGTTACACCTGGTTATCAGCAGAGTCCCAACACCTTACCACTGCTACACCTGGTTATCAGCAGAGTCCCAACACCTTACCACTGCTACACCTGTCTATCAGCAGAGTCCCAACACCTTACCACTGCTACACCTGTCTATCAGCAGAGTCCCAACACCTTACCACTGTTACACCTGGTTATCAGCAGAGTCCCAACACCTTACCACTGTTACACCTGTCTATCAGCAGAGTCCCAACACCTTACCACTGCTACACCTGTCTATCAGCAGAGTCCCAACACCTTACCACTGTTACACCTGGTTATCAGCAGAGTCCCAACACCTTACCACTGCTACACCTGGTTATCAGCAGAGTCCCAACACCTTACCACTGCTACACCTGGTTATCAGCAGAGTCCCAACACCTTACCACTGCTACACCTGGTTATCAGCAGAGTCCCAACACCTTACCACTGCTACACCTGGTTATCAGCGGAGTCCCAACACCTTACCACTGTTACACCTGGTTATCAGCAGAGTCCCAACACCTTACCACTGTTACACCTGGTTATCAGCAGAGTCCCAACACCTTACCACTGCTACACCTGGTTATCAGCAGAGTCCCAACACCTTACCACTGTTACACCTGGTTATCAGCAGAGTCCCAACACCTTACCACTGCTACACCTGGTTATCAGCAGAGTCCCAACACCTTACCACTGTTACACCTGTCTATCAGCAGAGTCCCAACACCTTACCACTGTTACACCTGTCTATCAGCAGAGTCCCAACACCTTACCACTGTTACACCTGGTTATCAGCAGAGTCCCAACACCTTACCACTGTTGCACCTGGTTATCAGCAGAGTCCAAACACCTTACCACTGTTACACCTGGTTATCAGCAGAGTCCCAACACCTTACCACTGTTACACCTGGTTATCAACAGAGTCCCAACACCTTACCACTGTTACACCTGGTTATCAGCAGAGACCCAACACCTTACCACTGTTACACCTGGTTATCAGCAGAGTCCCAACACCTTACCACTGCTACACCTGGTTATCAGCACAACACCTTACCACTGTTACACCTGGTTATCAGCAGAGTCCCAACACCTTACCACTGCTACACCTGGTTATCAGCACAACACCTTACCACTGCTACACCTGGTTATCAGCGGAGTCCCAACACCTTACCACTGCTACACCTGGTTATCAGCAGAGTCCCAACACCTTACCACTGCTACACCTGCTTATCAGCAGAGTCCAAACACCTTACCACTGTTACACCTGGTTATCAGCAGAGTCCCAACACCTTACCACTGTTACACCTGGTTATCAGCAGAGTCCCAACACCTTACCACTGTTACACCTGGTTATCAGCAGAGTCCCAACACCTTACCACTGCTACACCTGGTTATCAGCAGAGTCCCAACACCTTACCACTGCTACACCTGTCTATCAGCAGAGTCCCAACACCTTACCACTGCTACACCTGTCTATCAGCAGAGTCCCAACACCTTACCACTGTTACACCTGGTTATCAGCAGAGTCCCAACACCTTACCACTGTTACACCTGTCTATCAGCAGAGTCCCAACACCTTACCACTGCTACACCTGTCTATCAGCAGAGTCCCAACACCTTACCACTGTTACACCTGGTTATCAGCAGAGTCCCAACACCTTACCACTGCTACACCTGGTTATCAGCAGAGTCCCAACACCTTACCACTGCTACACCTGGTTATCAGCAGAGTCCCAACACCTTACCACTGCTACACCTGGTTATCAGCAGAGTCCCAACACCTTACCACTGCTACACCTGGTTATCAGCAGAGTCCCAACACCTTACCACTGTACACCTGGTTATCAGCAGAGTCCCAACACCTTACCACTGTTACACCTGGTTATCAGCAGAGTCCCAACACCTTACCACTGCTACACCTGGTTATCAGCAGAGTCCCAACACCTTACCACTGTTACACCTGGTTATCAGCAGAGTCCCAACACCTTACCACTGCTACACCTGGTTATCAGCAGAGTCCCAACACCTTACCACTGTTACACCTGTCTATCAGCAGAGTCCCAACACCTTACCACTGTTACACCTGTCTATCAGCAGAGTCCCAACACCTTACCACTGTTACACCTGGTTATCAGCAGAGTCCCAACACCTTACCACTGTTGCACCTGGTTATCAGCAGAGTCCAAACACCTTACCACTGTTACACCTGGTTATCAGCAGAGTCCCAACACCTTACCACTGCTACACCTGGTTATCAGCAGAGTCCCAACACCTTACCACTGTTACACCTGTCTATCAGCAGAGTCCCAACACCTTACCACTGCTACACCTGGTTATCAGCAGAGTCCCAACACCTTACCACTGCTACACCTGGTTATCAGCAGAGTCCCAACACCTTACCACTGTTACACCTGTCTATCAGCAGAGTCCCAACACCTTACCACTGTTACACCTGGTTATCAGCAGAGTCCCAACACCTTACCACTGTTACACCTGGTTATCAGCAGAGTCCCAACACCTTACCACTGCTACACCTGGTTATCAGCAGAGTCCCAACACCTTACCACTGTTACACCTTGTTATCAGCAGAGTCCCAACACCTTACCACTGTTGCACCTGGTTATCAGCAGAGTCCCAACACCTTACCACTGCTACACCTGGTTATCAGCAGAGTCCCAACACCTTACCACTGTTACACCTGGTTATCTGCAGAGTCCCAACACCTTACCACTGTTACACCTGGTTATCAGCAGAGTCCCAACACCTTACCACTGCTACACCTGTCTATCAGCAGAGTCCCAACACCTTACCACTGTTACACCTGGTTATCAGCAGAGTCCCAACACCTTACCACTGTTACACCTGGTTATCAGCGGAGTCCAAACACCTTACCACTGTTACACCTGGTTATCAGCAGAGTCCCAACACCTTACCACTGCTACACCTGTCTATCAGCACAACACCTTACCACTGTTACACCTGGTTATCAGCAGAGTCCCAACACCTTACCACTGTTACACCTGGTTATCAGCAGAGTCCCAACACCTTACCACTGTTACACCTGGTTATCAGCAGAGTCCCAACACCTTACCACTGTTACACCTGGTTATCAGCAGAGTCCCAACACCTTACCACTGCTACACCTGGTTATCATCGGAGTCCCAACACCTTACCACTGCTACACCTGGTTATCAGCAGAGTCCCAACACCTTACCACTGCTACACCTGGTTATCAGCGGAGTCCCAACACCTTACCACTGTTACACCTGGTTATCAGCAGAGTCCCAACACCTTACCACTGTTACACCTGGTTATCAGCAGAGTCCCAACACCTTACCACTGCTACACCTGGTTATCATCGGAGTCCCAACACCTTACCACTGTTACACCTGGTTATCAGCAGAGTCCCAACACCTTACCACTGCTACACCTGGTTATCAGCGGAGTCCCAACACCTTACCACTGTTACACCTGGTTATCAGCAGAGTCCCAACACCTTACCACTGTTACACCTGGTTATCAGCAGAGTCCCAACACCTTACCACTGCTACACCTGGTTATCAGCAGAGTCCCAACACCTTACCACTGCTACACCTGGTTATCAGCAGAGTCCCAACACCTTACCACTGTTACACCTGGTTATCAGCAGAGTCCCAACACCTTACCACTGTTACACCTGGTTATCAGCAGAGTCCCAACACCTTACCACTGCTACACCTGGTTATCAGCGGAGTCCCAACACCTTACCACTGTTACACCTGGTTATCAGCAGAGTCCCAACACCTTACCACTGTTACACCTGGTTATCAGCAGAGTCCCAACACCTTACCACTGTTACACCTGGTTATCAGCAGAGTCCCAACACCTTACCACTGCTACACCTGGTTATCAGCACAACACCTTACCACTGCTACACCTGGTTATCAGCAGAGTCCCAACACCTTACCACTGCTACACCTGGTTATCAGCAGAGTCCCAACACCTTACCACTGTTACACCTGGTTATCAGCAGAGTCCAAACACCTTACCACTGTTACACCTGGTTATCAGCACAACACCTTACCACTGCTACACCTGGTTATCAGCAGAGTCCCAACACCTTACCACTGCTACACCTGGTTATCAACAGAGTCCCAACACCTTACCACTGCTACACCTGTCTATCAGTGGAGCCTTGTCTGGCAGCAAAACAGTTCATTAAACCTCATTTACTGCCTTTTATTAAAAAACATAGCTGATATGGCTGACTTGCTAAAACAAATGTGGTTTCTACTGACAATTGAGATGTACAAACTATGGCATAAGGGGCCGACGAGTGGACGGACGTAGTCAATATAACTATTTGTTCAGCACTTTTGAAATGTACAGTGACAGAATTCAGAACATGGGCCGTTCCTACAGTATTCTCCCTGTACACCAAGTCCGAACCGTAGGATAAATAAAGGGGGCATATAAACAGACAATGAAAGCTCTTACAATATTCCATGATGACATTTTTCTAAAACAGGCTACAGGCTACATGTGCACCACTAAATCAGTACAGTAGGCTAAGTTATGAGGGGGAGAGGGACCAAATGATTAGGGTGAGGCACATGGGCTACTAACATCTTACTGCACAACATACACTTAGTATTACTTTCTTAGCTACAGTATACATATCTCCCTGGAATATTACATAATTTATGCAGCATCATACAAGACATTTTTGAACTCACCTTGTTGTGCTGTGCCCACCTGAGCAGGAAGGTTGCGCGTCGGTCCTTCGTGGGCAAATTTTGTCAAACTTTCATCAAATCTGGCATTCTCTGGCTTTATGGTGCTTTCAAAACAACTGGGAACTCTGGGAAAAACAAGGTCGAGTCATGACGTTCGTGATCTTCAGGTCAGAGCTCCAGAAAGAGGACAGAGTTCCCGACTTGGAATTCCGAGTTGGATGACCGCTCAAAACCTATTTTTCAGTCAGAGCTAATTTTTTTCCCGAGTTCCCAGTTGTTTTGAACACTGCAGAAGTCATGCTGGATTGAGAGCATGGCCAATGTTGAATGTTTATCCTTTTAAGCTTGGAAAAGAGACCGTTAAACCCAGAATTGGGACCACACATCCACTCCACTGAATAGCCGGCTAGTGATTGCTTCGCAGCGCTTGCAGTTAGCCACTGATTCCCTCCAAACCACTAATTGTTGAATTTGCGATTTTCAACTTGTTGTGTAATGTTTATGTCCAATGGCCGATGAGCACCGATACGTTTTATCTATAATTTCTCTTCAAATGACAAGGATTGAAAAGGATTTGCCATTAGATTATCGACTTGATTCATGATGATGACTGCTAGCTAAGATTTTGAAAAGTATGATGTTGACATGATCAGTCCAATCAAAGCTACTGTAGATATAACGTGATTTGACGTCTTTTTATCTGTGGCCAATGACCTTGAGCCTCCTTGGATGGGCACTTTAATACATTTTTTCGAGCTCTACCCTTAGATTTTGCGGTGAAGTAGTGTCCCCACGAGTGACAGAACACTGAGCCAATCACGGCGCAACTAGAGAACGTTACCAACCCCTACTCTCTGTATATTCCACTGGCTGGCCCACCACCACAGAAAGCACTGAGCTGGGCTGAAATACCTGCATTTTGGAGCTGCCTTACTCAGCTAGGCTGAAATACCTGCATTTTAGAGCTGCCTTACTCAAGAAAACAAAAAAAGAGACAATATTTGTCTGCAGCTTTATTAAATCAATGATTTGACATTGTTTGCTAACTGATATGTGACACGTATTAATAATGCCCAAAATAACATGCAAAACAGGCAACAAGAAAAAAAATCGAAAACAGGTGATGCTCAAAACAAGGCTCTGCACCACCTGCCCTGAAACACGGGTCACCACTAAACACATCACAATCTTAGTAAGCAGAAGCCTGTTTTCCTCTACATAGTAGTTCTAGTTATCAGCTAAGTCAGTGGTAGTATGAAAAAAAACAAGTGCTTGTAAAATAATTTTTCTTTTAAAATTGGGGGGGGGGGCGATTTGTTTAAAATAGACCTAAAGACTCTAAAGACAAAACAACAACAACAACAAAAAGGTTAAATGAATAGAACAGACATACCAGGCGAATAAGGACAGTCATGTGACTTTATTAGAACAGGAAATGGTGAAGGAAACAGGAAATACAACATCTCATTGTAAACAATGACTAAGACAATAATATATGACATTTAGCAGACGTTTTCTTTTTCATAGTAATGTACATGTCATGTGTGCAGACAATTGTAATTTCATACACTTCATAATTCACCACACAAGTTAGTCATCGTCATTGTATCACCTTCCACGTGGTGGATGGAGAGAGATACGTTGTAGAAGGAGAGAGTGGAAGGTGTGTTTAGCCTGGGTGCCAGTCTGTTTAGCCTGGGTGCCAGTCTGTTTAGCCTGGGTGCCAGTCTGTTTAGCCTGGGTGCCAGCCTGTTTAGCCTGGGTGCCAGTCAGTTTAGCCTGGGTGCCAGTCTGTTTAGCCTGGGTGCCAGTCTGTTTAGCCTGGGTGCCAGCCTGTTTAGCCTGGGTGCCAGTCAGTTTAGCCTGGGTGCCAGTCAGTTTAGCCTGGGTGCCAGTCAGTTTAGCCTGGGTGCCAGTCTGTTTAGCCTAGGTGCCAGCCTGTTTAGCCTGGGTGCCAGTCAGTTTAGCCTGGGTGCCAGTCAGTTTAGCCTGGGTGCCAGTCAGTTTAGCCTAGGTGCCAGTCAGTTTAGCCTGGGTGCCAGTCAGTTTAGCCTGGGTGCCAGCCTGTTTAGCCTGGGTGCCAGTCAGTTTAGCCTGGGTGCCAGATTCAAGATCAACTCCTATGGAATTGTCATAACAATGACACCAATGTAGTTGTCAAGAGATCAGAAACAGACCTGGGATCAGACTAGAGCGTGTCATCTTAAACGAACAGTTCCTCTTGGAGGAATAACGAGAACAGAGGTCCCTAGAGATCTCACAGGTCCCTACAGAGATGTCTACTGATAATCACATGGTGTGTTGTTACATTGACTGTATTCAAAATGGCAACCTAATCCCTATGTAGTGCACTAGTTTTGACCAGTATGGCACCTTAATCCCTATGTAGTGAACTAGTTTTGACCAGTATTGGACCCTTAATCCCTATGTAGTGCACTAGTTTTGACCAGTATGGCACCCTAATCCCTATGTAGTGCACTAGTTTTGACCAGTATGGCACCCTAATCCCTATGTAGTGCACTACTTCAGAATAAAGCCCTATGGTACCTGGTCAAAGCTAGTGCACTGTAGAGGGTGCCATTTCAGACACAGACGTCATGTTCAGGTTACGGTTTTATTTATTTTTATTTAACCTTTATTTATTTAACTAGGCAAGTCCATGTGAGAACAAATTCTTATTTACAAATGACGGCCTACACCGGCCAAACCCGGACAACGCTGGGCCAATTGTGCGCCGCCCTATGGGACTCCCAATCACAGCCGGTTGTGATACAGCATGGATTCGAACCAGGGTCTGTAGTGACGCCTCTAGCACTGAGATGCAGTGCCTTAGATCACTGCGCCACTTGGGATCCCAAACTATACTAGTGTCTAATTCCTGTGTGATTGTGATTTATACTGAGTTGCATTACTGGTGAAAACATTGAATACATCCAAAATAACAACTTTTTCCTTATATAGTGGTCAAAGCTAGTGTACTTTATAGGGAATATGGTGCCATACTGGTCAAAGCTAGTGTACTTTATAGGGAATAGGGTGCCATACTGGTCAAAGCTAGTGTACTTTATAGGGAATAGGGTGCCATACTGGTCAAAGCTAGTGTACTTTATAGGGAATAGGGTGCCATTTCAGAAGCAGGTAGTGTCTAACTGCTGTGTATTTGTGTTTCCTATGTTTTGACTGGCTGGTTATCATATATTCTGTTGTTGTTGTTGTCTTCGTTTTACAGACGTTTTCTCGGACTGCTAAAAATCTATCACTATAATCAATATACGTCATAGTATTTATATAAGTTACATTGTCGGATTCAACATGTTGTTTAGACTATGTAGCAAGGTGGTATTCAGTACAGGGACATGTTGTTTAGACTATGTAGCAAGGTGGTATTCAGTACAGGGACATGTTGTTTAGACTATGTAGCAAGGTGGTATTCAGTACAGGGACATGTTGTTTAGACTATGTAGCAAGGTGGTATTCAGTACAGGGACATGTTGTTTAGACTATGTAGCAAGGTGGTATTCAGTACAGGGACATGTTGTTTAGACTATGTAGCAAGGTGGTATTCAGTACAGGGACATGTTGTTTAGACTATGTAGCAAGGTGGTATTCAGTACAGGGACATGGTAGCTATAGAACGTTGTGATCCTCTTAGAACAAGGCGTTCTCATTCCGATTCTACTGTTCCAACAGCGAGGTTCTTTCAGTGGAACCCCCCCATTGACTGTGCTGTCTAGTGCTTCAGTGATAGGAAGGTTTTTTTTCTGTGATATTGTGACTAATCTTTATTTGTGCTTTTATAATTGTATTTTTTTGGTGTTAGGATAGATCAGTCCTCCTCGCCCCCCTGAGATTATACATGACGCAGACGAACAGATGATGGAGGCGTGTGATTTATAGAAGAAGAGAAAGGAGAGAGAGAGTGGGACTGACAAGGTGTCACACTAACTAACTAGCTAACCTATGACTACGTCATTACTAACTACAGCATTACATCACAGCCAAACCAGACACACACACACACACACACACACAACCAAATCGACCAGATCGACACAGTCAGTACAAATTCACAGCTGATCAAATAAAATGAAAATTACTTCATTGTTCAACATGTTCAAGATTAAAACCGTAAAGACAAGGAAAATCATAGAACAAAAAGGGTAAACAATAACAAAACAACAATAACAAAAACACAATAATAACAAGCATTTGTAATAACAATGATATTATCATACGAGATGAGTTGGCAGTTGGAATGTTTGAGGAATAAACAACATGAATAAAAGTAATTATATAATCTTTGAGGAATAAACAACATGAACAAAAGTCATTATATAATCTTTGAAGAATAAACAACATGAACAAAATAACTTAAAGCTATGATCACATACAACAGGCCTTTTGTCTTGTCTGTCTGCCTTCCAAATGGCACCCTATTCCCTATATAGTGCACTACTTTAGACCAGGGCCCTATAGAACCCTATTCCCTATATAGTGCACTACTTTAGACCAGAGCCCTATAGAACCCTATTCCCTATATAGTGCACTACTTTAGACCAGGGCCCTATAGAACCCTATTCCCTATATAGTGCACTACTTTAGACCAGGGCCCTATAGAACCCTATTCCCTATATAGTGCACTACTTTAGACCAGAGCCCTATAGAACCCTATTCCCTATATAGTGCACTACTTTAGACCAGGGCCCTATAGAACCCTATTCCCTATATAGTGTACTACTTTAGACCAGAGCCCTATAGAACCCTATTCCCTATATAGTGCACTACTTTAGACCAGGGCCCTATAGAACCCTATTCCCTATATAGTGCACTACTTTAGACCAGGGCCCTATAGAACCCTATTCCCTTTATATAGTGCACCACTGGTCAAAAGTAGTGCACTATTTAGGGAATAAGGTGCCATTGGGGACATAGTCTCTGATCTCTGATCATGGCAGGGGGTCCTAGGTCTACTAGTCCTAACCCCTAGCCCTAACCCCTATCCCCTAGTCCTAACCCCTATCCCCTAGCCCTAACCCCTATCCCCTAGCCCTAACCCCTATCCCCTAGCCCCTATCCCCTAGCCCTAACCCCTATCCTCTAGCCCTAACCCCTATCCCCTAGCCCTATCCCCTAGCCCTATCCCCTGGCCCTATCCCCTAGCCCTATCCCCTAGCCCTATCCCCTAGCCCTATCCCCTGGCCCTATCCCCTAGCCCTATCCCCTATCCTTATCCCCTATCCTTATCCCCTAACCCTATCCCCTAGGCCTAGGGGTTGGTTTGGGATTCAGAGAATGATAACTTCCTTAGCCGTCTGACCTCTAGGCTAGGATAAATCCGACCTGCTCATTAAGACACACATGTAATGGTAATACCACCAGGTCATTACTATTGCCACTGTGGAGAAACAAGTCATTCTGATAACAAAGTTAAAATGTAAAAAAAAATTGTGTCGCTTTTCCGACTACTACAGTAAAATGCATTTATTAATTTGATTTACTGAATAGATTAAAGTATATTTTTTTTGTTAGCTACGTTTCTCCACTATTTTGAGCTAAAAAAAAAAAAAAATAAGAAAAATCTATAAATAAATTGTGTTGCAATACACTTGATTTGACATTATTTCATAATGATCAGCACATTGTTTATTCTAAAGCTAATTTTCTTCAGAAGGTAATTTCTGGTGGCATAGTGGGTTTAACACGGTGTGTATTTGGTCATAAAGGATAAGATGTCAAAGAGCTACAATATGATTGCATACAGTTATCGAGTAGGAAGATAGACCTCAGCCTTTCTGCTTGCAGCATTCAAATTATAGTTTTTTTTGCATTAAAATAACATGAATTCCTTCAATGGAATATTTCCACAATATGATAATAATAATAATAATATTATTAAAATCAACAACAATATGGATTGAGAGAAGGGGGGCTGGAGAGGTAGGTGTGTAAATAAAGCCATCGGTAAAATGTGCAATAAAACTAACTATAGATATAAGGAACAGTTCATATCATCTGCAATATATTGAGGTGGACACAACACATACATACAGATATATATATATATATACATGTAGAAAGGAATATTGATAAGCATTCTAGATCTCAGTTATCTCCCAACACATTCTAGATCTCAGTTCTTTCCCAACACATTATAGATCTCAGTTCTTTCCCAACACATTCTAGATCTCAGTTCTCTCCCAACACATTCTAGATCTCAGTTCTCTCCCATCACATTCTAGATCTCAGTTATCTCCCAACACATTCTAGATCTCATTTCTCTCCCAGCACATTCTAGATCTCAGTTCTCTCCCAACACATTATAGATCTCAGTTATCTCCCAACACATTCTAGATCTCAGTTCTCTCCCAACACATTATAGATCTCAGTTATCTCCCAACACATTCTAGATCTCAGTTCTCTCCCAACACATTATAGATCTCAGTTATCTCCCAACACATTCTAGATCTCAGTTCTCTCCCAACACATTATAGATCTCAGTTATCTCCCAACACATTATAGATCTCAGTTCTCTCCCATCACATTCTAGATCTCAGTTATCTCCCAACACATTCTAGATCTCAGTATCTCAGTTATCTCCCAACACATTATAGATCTCAGTTATCTCCCAACACATTATAGATCTCAGTTCTCTCCCAACACATTCTAGATCTCAGTTATCTCCCAACACATTATAGATCCCAGTATCTCAGTTATCTCCCAACACATTATAGATCCCAGTATCTCAGTTATCTCCCAACACATTATAGATCTCAGTTATCTCCCAGCACATTATAGATCTGTTCTCTCCCAACACATTCTAGATCTCAGTTATCTCCCAACACATTCTAGATCCCAGTATCTCAGTTATCTCCCAACACATTCTAGATCTCAGTTCTCGCCCAACACATTCTAGATCTCAGTTCTCTCCCAACACATTCTAGATCTCAGTTCTCTCCCAACACATTATAGATCTCAGTTATCTCCCAACACATTCTAGATCTCAGTTCTCTCACAACACATTCTAGATCTCAGTTCTCTCCCAACACATTCTAGATCTCAGTTCTCTCCCATCACATTCTAGATCTCAGTTCTCTCACAACACATTCTAGATCTCAGTTCTCTCCCAACACATTCTAGATCTCAGTTCTCTCCCAACACATTCTAGATCTCAGTTCTCTCCCAACACATTATAGATCTCAGTTCTCTCACAACACATTATAGATCTCAGTTCTCTCCCATCACATTCTAGATCTCAGTTCTCTCCCAACACATTCTAGATCTCAGTTCTCTCCCATCACATTCTAGATCTCAGTTCTCTCACAACACATTCTAGATCTCAGTTCTCTCCCAACACATTCTAGATCTCAGTTCTCTCCCAACACATTCTAGATCTCAGTTCTCTCCCAACACATTATAGATCTCAGTTCTCTCCCAACACATTATAGATCTCAGTTCTCTCCCAACATGTCATGACAATAATAATAAAACACTGAAGAGCTGAGTTGCACGTTAACGGTGCAACAGTTGATCCGTCCCAAATGGCACACTATTCCCTATATAGTGCACTACGCTTTACCAAATGTGGGTCAAAAGTAGTGCACTATGTAGGGAATAGTGTGCCATTAGGGAATGAATCAGTACAACTGAAGAGCTGCATCAGTCTGGCAAGATCAACTCTTGGATGGTTCACAACTTCCTCCAGCTAAATCAAGACAAGACCGAGGTACTTATTGTTGGATCCAAAGCACAGAGAGAGAATCTGGCCGTAAATTTGAACTCATAAACTCACAGGCAATAAAGATTAAACACCAGGTATAAAACCTAGGTGGCATTTTAGATTCTGAACTCAATTTCAAAATCACACATTAGGAATGTGACCAAAATAGCTTTTTACCACCTGAGGAACATTGCCAAGGTGCGGCCGTTTCTCTCTCAGGCTGATAGAGAGAGACTCATCGCTTTTATTACAAGCAGGCTTGACTACTGTAATGCTCTCCTGTCTGGTCTACCCAAGGAAGCCATTGGTCAACTGCAAAACATACAGAATGCTGCAGCGTGGGTACTGACCAAGACCAGACGAAGAGAACACATTACACTGGTTTTAAGGTCTCTGCACTGGCTGCCTGTCAGTTCTAGAAATCATTTTAAGATTCTTCTTTTGGTTTTTAAATCAACCCACGATTGTGCACCCCAATACATGTCAGACATGTTTTAAGTTATGTCCCCAGTAGGTCCCTCAGGTCCTCTGGCCTTATAACTATCCCAAAGCCCAGGACCAAGAGGCATGGAGAGACAGCCTTTTAACTATCCCAAAGCCCAGGACCAAGAGGCATGGAGAGACAGCCTTTTAACTATCCCAAAGCCCAGGACCAAGAGGCATGGAGAGACAGCCTGTAGTTATTATGCCCCCAGACTCTGGAATAGCCTTCCAGAGAACCTGAGGTGGGACGAAACTGTGGACATATTTAAAACATATCTTAAAAGACGTCTTTTTAGTTTTGCTTTTTCTTAGTGTGCTTTTTAGTCATTCAGTTTTAGTCATTCTTTTGTTTTTATCTAAATATTTCAGCTTTTATTTTCATTGTTTTTAATTAGTTTTATTTTTTCCTGTGAAGCACATTGCATTGTATTCCATGTCTGAAATGTGCTGTATAAATAAAGCTTGATTTGATTTGAATGGTGTGGCAGGCCTTCAGTGACGTAACAAATGCATTTACAACAAAGCTACACCATGTATACTTCAATCCCCAAAGAGCCTAGAGAACAACAAACAAAACATACTCAAGCTAAAGATAGTTTTAGTACATTGAATGACTGAAATAAAATGAAAAAATTGTACAATATTGTAGTAGAGTACACCATTTTTAGTTCACTATTGAAATCACAACTAGATTGTGATTTTACATTAAGTAAAATTGTGTGCCTTTCGCCAGTTCTTTACAAGTAGTTTTGTGGTAGTGAAAGAAGTGTTCTGATGCCGGATTTGAACGGTAGAGAAGTAGAGGAAGATTTCATACGTTCTAACTTTTTGTCTAGCTTTTTGGGAAAGTGGTAAAAACGTAAGTTGTTTTAAAAAGTTATCAAAGAAAAGCAGTCGGTGCGGTTCATCAAACAGCTGTATCTTTAGAGTTATTCCTGTTCTGATTTCATATTTAAATAGGAGAGAAAACAGGCTAAGATTTCATATGCTCTTAACTTGTGGAAAGTAGTCAAAGTAGCTGATTTCTGTCAAAAGTCACATTGTTTACATATTGTCTCATTCTTAGAATGTAATGTGCACACCATCGAGATCCTATTAAATGACTATGTCATAAACCCTCACAGTTCTAGAATGGGTTGAAAATGTCAGCCATATTGGTCAGGGAGAAATCCAAACCTCTCTGATCGGAATGAACGGTAGCGGAGGAATAATACTGATTTTACTTATGCATGAAAATAAAAGTACAGCATGTGATATATCAGAAATTGTGTAATTAAATTATTGTCAAGCTAAAATATTGTCACATATTATAAATACAGTTTATTCGAGTTTTATACACATTTTCTGTACAAATAGCTTCTAAAATATATGTAAACAGACCATAAATGTCCCCAAGCAAATAAAGCTGTGAGTGCTATTATATGATGCATTATCAGTACTTGTTGCATTTACAACTTGTCTAGTTCCTGTCACAGCAGTGGCAAACCATGGTTGATCAACTCCCTGACCAAAATGGCTGACGATTATCCCATCATAAGAAGGTTAATATCCATTCTAGTATTCTAACTCTTAATTCTATGGTGCACACACATAGGGGCTCCCGAGCGGCGCAGCGGTCTAAGGCACTGCATCTCAGTGCAAGAGGTGTCACTACAGTCCCTGGTTTGAATCCAGGCTGTATCACATCCGGCCGTGATTGGGTGTCCCATAGGGCGGGCGCACAATTGGCCCAGCGTCATCCGGGTTTGGCAGGGGTAGGCCGTCATTGTAAATAAGAATTTGTTCTTAACTGACGTGCCTAGTTAAATAAAGGTCAAATAACAAAATAAATGTAAAAACAACTATAATTTGACATTTCTGAAAGTTCTGTGACAGTTAATTTAACAGTGGAAAGTTACCTTAATAAAGTTACCTTAATAAAGTTACCTTAATAAAATGCAGTTGATGCGATTACTAAAACAGCTGTACCTCTTGATTGGTAAAAGTTATTCCTGCTCTGTTTTTAGATTTGAAGAACATAGAAGTAGAGGAAGATTTTTTTCAAATTGTTTGTCTATCTTATTTGGGAAAGAGGTCAAAGTAGATCCATTGTTGCATTCACAGCGAAGTCACGGTGTCACGATGTTCTACTCTGCGTGTGTGAGTATCCATAGCAACGCACACCGCAGAGCTGACGTCAGCTAGATACTTTTCATCACTCTAAACCGCCGACAAAAACAGCTGTAACTTTCGGTTTTGGTAGAAGATATTTCCGCTCTGATTTCCAATTTGAATAGCAAAGAAGTGGAAGAACAAATCACCTTTTTTTTTTTTGTGGTCTTAAGTATTTCGGGAAAGTAGTCCAAATTTCAGTTGTTTATAAAACGCTACAGAAAATGTAGTTTATGTTGTTACTAAAACAGCTGTATCGTTCGATTGGTAGAATATATTTGGGTTGCATTTCAGATTTGAATATCAGAGAAGTAGAGTCTAAATTGAGAAGCACATTTCCTCAGTGTTGATCTGACAAGGTTACCTTTACAGTAAAGTCTTACAGAATATTGCTTGTAAACCAAAATTTATCTCAGTGCCCTCGCTTCTGCTTTGCCTGGTCTTTGGGGATCTAGGTCAGGTTACAGTAAAGCAACGTTAAACGGGCAATCAGTAGTTGCTACAGCTGTTTTTGTACTTAATATGTCCCCATTGATTATTGAAGATTAACTTATAATAATAAACTACTTATATGTACTTATATACTTATATATGCTCTAACTTTTGTTTAACTTGTAGCAGATTTTTGTGAATGAAATGTTGGACGTTATAATGTCACAATGGAAGCTTTAGAATGTTTAAGAAATCCCATTTAAAGTGGATGCAGTTTATAAGTTTAATAAAAAGGTTAATAGTTTAAATGTTATCAAACATTTGTACCCAAGCAACTTTATCTCAGATCAGTCTACACTTTTTAAAGTTTGAATGGCTTTCCAAATATTAAAAACAACAATAAAAAGTTAGAAATCATTTGGACAATATTAAAAAGTGGCTTCATCAATTATCATTGATTCTGTTTTTTTTTTTTTTGTATAGAACCTATTGCAGATTAGACTGGTCTTCAGATATAGTATCAGTACTTTCACCGGCCCAAATGTTTAACACCAAGACCACAGTGATTTGATATTGTCCATATTTTGCAAAAAATAATTTTGGTTATTATGATAGCTCTATTTTCCTTCTACGTTTGGGGATAACTAGATACTGCATTTATGCTGCCCCCTATAGAGAAAACACCACCAGGGACAAGGCAATTAGAGTCCACACAGAGCTATAAGCTGATTGGCTGAATGGCAATTACAACCAATCACAGGCAGGGATGACTGGGCTGTTCAGGTAAAATCCAATGGGAGTGTTAGTATTGTAAAATTGTATATAGTGCACAACTTAAGATATTCTATGGGTCTTGGCCTGAAACACATTTAAATATAAATGTAAGATGTCATTTAAGCTCTAATTCCTATTATAAACTGGTTGGTTCGAAGCCCTGAATGCTAATTGGCTGATAGCCGTGGTAAATATCAGACCGTATTCCACGGGTATGACAAAACATTTTATTTTTACTGCTAATTAATTACGTTGGTAACTAGTTTATAATAGCAATAAGACACCTCCAGGGGTTTGTGATGTATGGCCAATATACCATGGCCAATATACCATGGCCAATATACCATGGCCAATATACCACGGCTAAGGGCTGCGTTGCGTGGTGCCTAAGAACAGCCCTCAGCCGTGGTATATTGGCCATATAACCACAGCTCCTAGAGCCTTACTGCTTAAATATATTACATAATAGCTGGTAACAATAATAAGGTATAAAGCATTTTGTTTCGTTAATGAGCACGCTTGGTAAACTTTGAATAGTCTTAACTTTGAATAGTCTTAAGTGATCCTTTGTTTTCTTGAGAGCGCATAATAATCCAGCTTGCTTTTTTTTCCCATTAGGACCAACCTATTTTTCTTACATGTTTTATTATTACAAAGATATGTAATTAATATTAAATGTGATTTATAGGCAATAGTTGTCATTCGCATGATCATTCTGACACTATGGAGGTTTAATGGAGATAACTACCATATATATACTCTGACAATAGATCTACCCTGTAATTCACGCCCATATTAACAAACAAAAAAATAATATATATATATATATATATATATATATATATAAACATTAAAATAATCATCATCGTTTGAGAACATGGTATTTGTTGCATCAATTCCACTGGAATGTCGTGTTGCCACCGTAAGCAGCTTTGCCATCAATATCTCTCTCCTAGTACTCTTACTACTGTGCTCACAACCATAGAATTACATTCAACACAACAAGGACAATTAAAGAGGCTATATGCAACTTCGTTGCCTCTAAGGGGGTGCTCTTAAGCCAAAAGGGGTCAAAGAAAGAAAAAAAAAATCCTAAATTGGTGGTAGTCATAACCCAATGACAACGACCAAATATTCAAACAATCCATCAAACGATCAAAACCTTATTTCATGATGAGAGGTGATCCCAGAGTCTTTTCGGTGTGCTGTGCGTGATGTAGTCGTGAGAGAGGGAAAGGCAGAGATCCGATTGGTTAATGTTCTTAGTTGCCAGGCAGGAATCCGAGGATGTATTCTCCCACCCCGAAGAAGTAGACCACCTGGGCGATACCAAATAAGGGCGCGATGACCAGGGCACGGCAGTACGCCCCTTTCAGGAACGCAGAGGGACCCTCGTTCTTCATGATTTTACTGATGGGAGAGAGGTAAGAAAGAAACACGGGCAACACAGATTAGCAACAACATATCAGTGAATAGTTATACCTCGTTACTAATTGTGTTTAAACTGAATATGGCAGATGAGTTATCATATAGAGTATAGAATGTATTCATTCTGTATTCAAATTGTTGTCACCACACCAAAAATAACAAGAAAAATATAGTGATGCAGATTATAACAGTTTTCTGGTAGAGGGATAGGTTTTCCCCAAAAACTTCACACTTAAATGGCTACAAAGAATTTTATTTAATTATTTAACCTTTAATTAACTAGACAAGTCAGTCACCCAGGCCAAACCCGGACGACACTTAATTGTACTCTGCCCTATGGGACTCTCAATCCCGGCCTGGATTCGAACCAGGTACTGCAGTGATGCCTCTTGCACTGAGACGCAGTGTCTTAGACCGCTGCACCACTCGGCAGTCCAAAGAAGCCTCTGTCTTCCTGGCAGAATAAAATCCCGATGTTGTCCACCAATCCAGTGGGCATTTGCTTCGTAAACTCAATCACATGTGTGCTACAGAAACACTGCTAACCAAACAACAGTGCTAGGTGGCTGTACTACAGAAACACTGCTAACCAAACAGTGCTAGGTGGCTGTACTACAGAAACACTGCTAATCAAACAGTGCTAGGTGGCTGTACTACATAAACAGTGCTAACCAAACAGTGCTAGGTGGCTGTACTACAGAAACAGTGCTAACCAAACAACAGTGCTAGGTGGCTGTACTACAGAAACACTGCTAATCAAACAACAGTGCTAGGTGCCTGTACTACAGAAACACCACTAACCAAACAACAGTGCTAGGTGGCTGTACTACAGAAACACCACTAACCAAACAACAGTGCTAGGTGGCTGTACTACAGAAACACCACTAACCAAACAACAGTGCTAGGTGGCTATGTTACAGAAACACTGCTAACCAAACAGTGCTAGGTGGCTGTGCTACAGAAACACTGCTAACCAAACAACAGCTAGGTGGCTGTGCTACAGAAACACTGCTAACCAAACAGTGCTAGGTGGCTGTACTACAGAAACACCGCTAACCAAACAACAGTGCTAGGTGATTGTGCTACTGAAACACTGCTAACCAAACAACTGCTAGGTGGCTGTGCTACAGAAACACTGCTAACCAAACAACAGTGCTAGGTGGCTGTACTACAGAAACACTGCTAACCAAACAACAGTGCTAGGTGGCTGTACTACAGAAACACCGCTAACCAAACAACAGTGCTAGGTGGCTGTACTACAGAAACACCGCTAACCAAACAACAGTGCTAGGTGGCTGTGCTACAGAAACACCGCTAACCAAACAACAGTGCTCGGTGACTGTACTTCAGAAACACCGCTAACCAAACAACAGTGCTAGGTGGCTGTAATACAGAAACACTGCTAACCAAACAACAGTGCTAGGTGGCTGTACTACAGAAACACTGCTAACCAATCAACAGTGCTAGGTGGCTGGGCTACAGAAACACCGCTAACCAAACAGTGCTAGGTGGCTGTACTACAGAAACACCGCTAACCAAACAGTGTTAGGTGGCTGTACTACAGAAACACCGCTAACCAAACAGTGCTAGGTGGCTGTACTACAGAAACACCGCTAACCAAACAGTGTTAGGTGGCTGTACTACAGAAACACCGCTAACCAAACAACAGTGCTAGGTGGCTGTACTACAGAAACACCGCTAACCAAACAACAGTGCTAGGTGGCTGTACTACAGAAACACCGCTAACCAAACAACAGTGCTAGGTGGCTGTACTACAGAAACACCGCTAACCAAACAACAGTGCTAGGTGGCTGTACTACAGAAACACCGCTAACCAATCAACAGTGCTAGGTGGCTGTACTACAGAAACACCGCTAACCAAACAGTGTTAGGTGGCTGTGCTACAGAAACACTGCTAACCAAACAGTGCTAGGTGGCTGTACTACAGAAACACCGCTAACCAAACAACAGTGCTAGGTGGCTGTGCTACTGAAACACTGCTAACCAAACAACTGCTAGGTGGCTGTGCTACAGAAACACTGCTAACCAAACAACAGTGCTAGGTGGCTGTACTACAGAAACACTGCTAACCAAACAACAGTGCTAGGTGGCTGTACTACAGAAACACTGCTAACCAAACAACAGTGTTAGGTGGCTGTGCTACAGAAACACCGCTAACCAAACAACAGTGCTAGGTGGCTGTACTACAGAAACACCGCTAACCAAACAACAGTGCTAGGTGGCTGTACTACAGAAACACTGCTAACCAAACAACAGTGCTAGGTGGCTGTACTACAGAAACACCGCTAACCAAACAACAGTGCTAGGTGGCTGTACTACAGAAACACCGCTAACCAAACAACAGTGCTAGGTGGCTGTGCTACAGAAACACCGCTAACCAAACAACAGTGCTATGTGGCTGTACTACAGAAACACTGCTAACCAAACAGTGCTAGGTGGCTGTGCTACAGAAACACCGCTAACCAAACAACAGTGCTAGGTGGCTGTGCTACAGAAACACCGCTAACCAAACAACAGTGCTAGGTGGCTGTACTACAGAAACACCGCTAACCAAACAACAGTGCTAGGTGGCTGTACTACAGAAACACCGCTAACCAAACAACAGTGCTAGGTGGCTGTACTACAGAAACACCGCTAACCAAACAACAGTGCTAGGTGGCTGTGCTACAGAAACACTGCTAACCAAACAACAGTGCTAGGTGGCTGTACTACAGAAACACCGCTAACCAAACAGTGCTAGGTGGCTGTACTACAGAAACACCGCTAACCAAACAACAGTGCTAGGTGGCTGTACTACAGAAACACCGCTAACCAAACAACAGTGCTAGGTGGCTGTACTACAGAAACACCGCTAACCAAACAACAGTGCTAGGTGGCTGTACTACAGAAACACCGCTAACCAAACAGTGCTAGGTGGCTGTGCTACAGAAACACTGCTAACCAAACAGTGCTAGGTGGCTGTACTACAGAAACACCGCTAACCAAACAGTGCTAGGTGGCTGGGCACTTGAATAAAAGGGTAACTACACTCAACAATCTCCTGATGTGGTAATATGTATTGTACTATACTATATTATATAGTATATATTATCTATATATACATATACTATACTATATATTATATATATACATATACTATACTATATATTATATATATACATATACTATTGTACTATACTTAGAACATCCAATTTTGATGTTTTTTATCCAAAACAAAGTGTGATTTTGAGAGCGAAATCCTGAAAAAAACAGGGCCCCCCCCCCCGTCAATGCCCCACAATCGACATCCCCCATGTGTTGAGATTTACCTGATACAGTCAGTCACCCCACTGTAAGTTTCCTCTGTACTCCCTCTGTTCATAGACTGGATTCTGGTCTTTATCACTGTCAATACACAACAACACCATGGTAACACTACAACACACTGATTCAACTAAGAACATTGATTGGTGTCCCGTGTGGCTCAGTTGGTAGAGCATGGTGTTTGTAACGCAAGGGTTGTGGGTTCGATTCCCACAGGGGACCAGTACTGGGGGGAAAATATGTATGAAATGTATGCATGCACTACTGTAAGTCGCTCTGGATAAGAGCGTCTGCTAAATGACTAAAATGTTAGATCCAGGCTAAATGCAGACCATTTTTAACTCAGAGAGACATAACGTAGGATGCTACATCATTTAGCAGACGCTCTTATCCAGAGCGACTTACAGTAGTGAATGCATACATTTCATACTTTATTTTTTTCTCCCCCCGTACTGGTCCCACGTGGGAATCGAACCCACAACCCTGGCGTTGCAAACACCATGCTCTACCAACTGAGCCACACATTGTAACACATTCTATCGTCTTATAACAAGTTATAACAAGTTTGAAAGAAAAATCCCCAATGTCTCACCATCTACAGGGTTGACAGCGGCGGTGCTACGGTATTATTATAATCAATATGCTAATATTATCAGATTATATCTCACCATCTACAGGGTTGACAGCCACAGCGGCCGTGCTGCCAGCCAGACAGCCTGCCAGGAATGACACATAGAAGGGGGCGGGGCCCTCCGCTCCTCTCTTCCCCAGGGTGTTCAGGTTGGCAAACAGAGGGAAGTAGATGATGGAGAATGGAACGTCCCTGAGAAGAGAGAAGAGAGAGAGAGAGAGGTAGGAGAAACGAGAGATGAGCAGAGGAGAGTTTTTTGTATCATATTGTCATACCTTCAGCGTTGTAGCCAGAGCATTGTGTGTGTGACGGTGTGTCTATGGGATGGACTTTCATTGTATTTCCTTGATTCCCTCGATTCCTCGCGTCCTCTTTCCTCGACTCCTCAAAACGCCTTGGAGGAGAAGATCCAAGGTCCCCTTAGTCTCTGACCGTTTTTCCTCCATACATTTTGAGAAGGAGACGAGGAGAGAGGACGGACGGTAGGAATCCAGGAAATACATTTGAGATAGAGCCAATGAGTCGAGGGTGGTTGGTGGTCAGAACAGTGTCTGCCTGTGGTATTATGTTGTTTACCTGAGCAGTGTGGCCCCAAGGCCCTTGTACAGCCCAGCGATTCCCTTCTCCTTAAGCAGTTCCCTAGTTAGTTGCATGGCGGTGGGGGACTTGGTCGGCACGGTCCCAGGTCCTACTGTCTCTGGCATCAGCTTCCTCTGGGCCTCTGATAGAAGGACAGACAGGGACAGCATGGGGTTAGAGCTCTTAAAATCTCTGACTCTACCTCCTCTACCTCATCGAAATAGATTTTATTTTCTTACTAGCGCTGACCTTTTCTGATAGTTGATTTGTTAAGGAAGAATTGTACTATTATTGTAATTAAAATGGATGCACTAACTTTTCTGTCTGTCTGTGGACAATATAGTGTCCATCCATCCATCCAGTTTGCAGCTATTTAGGCAAGATAAGACTTTAGAAGGGTTTGTACTTGCATTTACATTTTAGTCATTTAGCAGACGCTCTTATCCAGAGCAACTTACAGTAGCGAATGCATACATTTCATACATTTTTCTCCGTACTAGTCCCCCGTGGGAATCGAACCCACAACCCTGGCGTTGCAAACACCATGCTCTACCAACTGAGACACACGTACTTGCTCATGTAAAGTCTGACAATGCATTATAACTGCATCATAATGCATTATAACTGCAGGCTGTTACCACATGGAATGCATGAATAACTCAATGAGCATGTGATGGTAGGCAAATACAACAAGGGGACTAGATTAGACAGCAGAGCAGGTAGGACCCGTACGTGGATCCTATATTGACCACACGGGGGCAGCATTTATCCATATTTCAACACGAGGTCATAGTGACCCTTCCATTTTGCAGCTCCATCTCTCTCTTACCAATCCTCCTCCATCTCTCTAAATATCTTACAGATTGTTTTTCCATCTCTCTAAATGGTTCTATTCAGTCTGTATCACTGATAGAGAAATGGAACGGTAATTTCCTATTGAGCTGACATCTGCAGCGTTTACCGTGAATGCCGTCTCCACTAAAGCGAGAACATTGCCTTTAAATCTAAATCACGCTGTAGTATAGGACTTCCGTAATATGGATTTAATGGAGCCCTAAATCTCCTACCGATCCTCCTCGATTTCTCTCTAAACCTCCTGGTGATCCTCCTGCATCTCTATCTCTCTGTATCTCTCTTACTGATTCTCCTCCATCTCTATATCTATCTATCTAATATTGATTCTCCTCTATCTATCTCCTACTGATTCTCCACTATCTATCTCTTACTGATTCTCCACTATCTCCTACTGATTCTCCACTATCTCCTACAGATTCTCCTCTATCTCCTACTGATTCTCCACTATCTCCTACTGATCCTCCTCCATCTCTATCTATCTCCTACTGATTCTCCACTATCTCCTACTGATTCTCCACTATCTCCTACTGATTCTCCTCTATCTCCTACTGATTCTCCACTATCTCCTACTGATTCTCCACTATATCTCTCTCCTACTGATTCTCCTCTATCTCTTACTGATTCTCCTCTATCTCTCTCTTACTGATTCTCCACTATCTATCTCCTACTGATTCTCCACTATCTATCTCTTACTAATTCTCCACTATCTCTTACTGATTCTCCTCTATCTCTCTCCTACTGATTCTCCACTATCTCCTACTGATTCTCCACTATCTCCTACTGATTCTCCACTATCTCTTACTGATTCTCCACTATATCTATCTTACTGATTCTCCACTATCTCTTACTGATTCTCCACTATCCCATACTGATTCTCCACTATCTCTCTCTTACTGATTCTCCACTATCTCTCTCTTACTGATTCTCCACTATCTCTCTCTTACTGATTCTCCACTATCTCTTACTGATTCTCCACTATCTCATACTGATTCTCCTCTATCTCTCTCTTACTGATTCTCCACTATCTCTCTCTTACTGATTCTCCACTATCTCTCTCTTACTGATTCTCCACTATCTCTCTCTTACTGATTCTCCACTATCTCTCTCTTACTGATTCTCCACTATCTCTCTCTTACTGATTCTCCACTATCTCTATCTTACTGATTCTCCACTATCTATCTCCTACTGATTCTCCACTATCTCTTACTGATTCTCCTCTATCTCTTACTGATTCTCCACTATATCTATCTTACTGATTCTCCACTATCTCTTACTGATTCTCCACTATCTCTTACTGATTCTCCACTATCTCATACTGATTCTCCACTATCTCATACTGATTCTCCTCTATCTCTCTCTTACTGATTCTCCACTATCTCTCTCTTACTGATTCTCCACTATCTCTCTCTTACTGATTCTCCACTATCTCTTACTGATTCTCCACTATCTCATACTGATTCTCCTCTATCTCTCTCTTACTGATTCTCCACTATCTCTCTCTTACTGATTCTCCACTATCTCTCTCTTACTGATTCTCCACTATCTCTCTCTTACTGATTCTCCACTATCTCTCTCTTACTGATTCTCCACTATCTCTATCTTACTGATTCTCCACTATCTATCTCCTACTGATTCTCCACTATCTCCTACTGATTCTCCACTATCTTCTACTGATTCTCCTCTATCTATCTCTTACTGATTCTCCTCTATCTATCTCCTACTGATTCTCCTCTATCTCTTACTGATTCTCCTCTATCTCTCTCCTACTGATTCTCCTCTATCTCTTACTGATTCTCCACTATCTCTCTCTTACTGATTCTCCACTATCTCTCTCTTACTGATTCTCCACTATCTCTCTCTTACTGATTCTCCACTATCTATCTCCTACTGATTCTCCACTATCTCCTACTGATTCTCCACTATCTCCTACTGATTCTCCACTATCTCCTACTGATTCTCCTCTATCTCTTACTGATTCTCCACTATCTCTCTCTTACTGATTCTCCACTATCTCTCTCTTACTGATTCTCCACTATCTATCTCCTACTGATTCTCCTCTATCTATCTCCTACTGATTCTCCACTATCTCCTACTGATTCTCCTCTATCTCCTACTGATTCTCCTCTATCTCTCTCTTACTGATTCTCCACTATCTCTCTCTTACTGATTCTCCACTATCTATCTCCTACTGATTATCCACTATCTCCTACTGATTCTCCACTATCTCTTACTGATTCTCCTCTATCTATCTCTTACTGACTCTCCTCTATCTATATCCTACTGATTCTCCTCTATCTCTCTCCTACTGATTCTCCCCTATCTCCTACTGATTCTCCACTATCTCCTACTGATTCTCCTCTATCTCTCTCCTACTGATTCTCCTCTATCTCCTACTGATTCTCCTCTATCTATCTCCTACTGATTCTCCTCTATCTCCTACTGATTCTCCTCTATCTATCTCCTACTGATTCTCCTCTATCTCCTACTGATTCTTCTCTATCTCTCTCTTACTGATTCTCCACTATATCTATCTTACTGACTCTCCTCTATCTATCTCCCACTGATTCTCCTCTATCTCCTACTGATTCTCCTCTATCTCTCTCCTACTGATTCTCCTCTATCTCCTACTGATTCTCCTCTATCTCCTACTGATTCTTCTCTATCTCTCTCTTACTGATTCTCCACTATCTCTCTCTTACTGATTCTCCACTTTCTCTCTCTTACTGATTCTCCACTATCTATCTCCTACTGATTCTCCACTATCTCCTACTGATTCTCCACTATCTCCTACTGATTCTCCTCTATCTATCTCTTACTGACTCTCCTCTATCTATCTCCTACTGATTCTCCTCTATCTCTCTCCTATTGATTCTCCCCTATCTCCCACTGATTCTCCACTATCTCTTACTGATTCTCCACTATCTATCTCCTACTGATTCTCCACTATCTCCTACTGATTCTCCTCTATCTATCTCTTACTGACTCTCCTCTATCTATCTCCTACTGATTCTCCTCTATCTATCTCCTACTGATTCTCCACTATCTCCTACTGATTCTCCTCTATCTCTCTCCTACTGATTCTCCTCTATCTCCTACTGATTCTCCTCTATCTCTCTCCTACTGATTCTCCTCTATCTCCTACTGATTCTCCACTATCTCTCTCCTACTGATTCTCCTCTATCTCCTATTGATTCTCCACTATCTCTTACTGATTCTCCACTATCTCTCTCCTACTGATTCTCCTCTATCTCTCTCCTACTGATTCTCCACTATCTCCTACTGATTCTCCTCTATCTCTCTCCTACTGATTCTCCACTATCTCCTACTGATTCTCCTCTATCTCTCTCTTACTGATTCTTCTCTATCTCTCTCTTACTGATTCTCCACTATATCTATCTTACTGACTCTCCACTATCTATCTCCCACTGATTCTCCTCTATCTCCTACTGATTCTCCTCTATCTCTCTCCTACTGATTCTCCTCTATCTCCTACTGATTCTCCTCTATCTATCTCCTACTGATTCTCCTCTATCTCTCTCCTACTGATTCTCCTCTATCTCCTACTGATTCTCCTCTATCTATCTCCCACTGATTCTCCTCTATCTCCTACTGATTCTCCTCTATCTCTCTCCTACTGATTCTCCTCTATCTCTCTCCCACTGATTCTCCTCTATCTCCTACTGATTCTTCTCTATCTCTCTCTTACTGATTCTCCTCTATCTCTCTCCCACTGATTCTCCTCTCTAAATCTCTTACCAATTCTCCCAGCATCTTGAAGCTGAATCTTCAACATCTCCATAGGAGTCGTGACGATAACCTGTGACGAAAAACAGAAATACAAGATGAAAAACCACTATATCTGACAGGAACATTTGAAGTGTGATAACCAGGGGTATATATAGGCTTACATGAAGAAGCCAGGGGATATCATCGGATATTTTCTAGGGCATAGATAGGCATTTATTACTTAAGACTTCATGTAAACTACACCACACTACACCAACACTACACTAAACTACACCAAACTACACTACACCACACTACAATACTCTAAACTACACCAAACTACACCACACTACACTACACCAACACTACAATACTCTAAACTATGCCACACTACACTACACTAAACTACACCAACACAACACTAATCCAAACTACACCACACCACACTACACCACAGTAAACTACACCACACTACACTACACCACACTACAATACTCTAAACTACACCAAACTACACCACACTACACTACACCAACACTACAATACTCTAAACTATGCCACACTACACTACACTAAACTACACCAACACAACACTGATCCAAACTACACCACACCACACTACACTGCACTACACCAACACTACAATACTCTAAACTACACCAAACTACACCACACGAAACTACACCAAACTACACCAAACTACACTACACTACACCAACACAACACTACACTACACTAAACAACACTGCACCAACACTACAATACTCTAAACTACACCAAACTACACCACACTAAACTACACCAACACAACACTAATCCAAACTACACCACACCACACTACACTGCACTACACCAACACTACAATACTCTAAACTATGCCACACTACAGCACACTACACTAACCTACACCAACACAACACCACACTAAACTACACCAACACTACACTACACATCACTACACTAAACTACACAACACCACACTAAACAACACTACACTAAACAACACTACACTAAACAACACTACACTACACTGCATTACACATCACTACACTAAACAACACTACACTACACAACACTACACTACAGCAATGGTTAAAAGTCTATGTTACCATGAGAGTAGGACATCAGCAAGGACATTATAGCTGTCAACTCAGAAGCTCCTATTTGTGTTACATGGTGCATCTTACATTGAGGCTATCAACGCATGCTAATAGGAAGGACATACAACTCTCTACCCAAGGCTTTTACTACTAACATATAGTTAAATGCACTAAAGAGGAACAGTGGGGACATACCTCCAGAACACTATAACAATATGGAACATTATAACAATATGGAACACTATAACAATACGGAACAATATGAAACAATATGTAACACTATAACAATATGGAACACTATAACAATATAACAATATAACAATATGGAACACTATAACAATATAGAACACTATAACAATATAGAACACTATAACAATATAACAATATAACAATATAGAACACTATAACACTATAACACTATAACAATATGGAACACTATAACACTATAACAATATAGAACACTATAACAATATAGAACACTATAACAATATAGAACACTATAACAATATGGAACACTATAACAATATAGAACACTATAACAATATGGAACACTATAACAATACAGAACACTATAACAATATAGAACACTATAAGAATATAGAACACTATAACAATATAGAACACTATAACAATATAGAACACTAGAACAATATAGAACACTATAACAATATAGAACACTATAACAATATAGAACACTAGAACAATATAGAACACTAGAACAATATAGAACACTAGAACAATATAGAACACTATAACAATATAGAACACTAGAACAATATAGAACACTATAACAATATAGAACACTATAACAATATGGAACACTATAACAATATAGAACACTATAACACTATAACAATATAGAACACTATAACAATATAGAACACTATAACAATATAGAACACTATAACAATATGGAACACTATAACAATATAGAACACTATAACACTATAACAATATAGAACACTATAACAATATAGAACACTATAACAATATAGAACACTATAACAATATAGAACACTATAACAATATAACAATATAGAACACTATAACAATATAGAACACTACAACAATATAACAATATAGAACACTATAACAATATAGAACACTATAACAATATGGAACACTATAACACTATAACAATATAACAATATAGAATACTATAACAATATAACAATATAGAACACTGTAACAATATAACAATATAGAACACTATAACAATATGGAACACTGTAACACTATAACACTATAACAATATAACAATATAGAACACTATAACAATATAGAACACTATAACAATATAGAACACTATAACAATATGGAACATTATAACAATATGGAACACTATAACAATATGGAACACTATAACAATATGGAACACTATAACAATATAGAACACTATAACACTATAACAATATAGAACACTATAACAATATGGAACACTATAACAATATGGAACAATATAACAATATGGAACACTATAACACTATAGAACACTATAACACTATAGAACACTATAACAATATGGAACACTATAACACTATAGAACACTATAACACTATAGAACACTATAACAATATGGAACACTATAACACTATAGAACACTATAACACTATAGAACACTATAACAATATAGAACACTATAACAATATGGAACACTATAACACTATAACAAAATAGAACACTATAACAATATGGAACACTATAACACTATAACAATATAGAACACTATAACAATATGGAACACTATAACAATATGGAACACTATAACAATATAGAACACTATAACAATATGGAACACTATAACAATATGGAACACTATAACACTATAGAACACTATAACACTATAGAACACTATAACACTATAGAACACTATAACAATATGGAACACTATAACACTATAGAACACTATAACACTATAGAACACTATAACAATATAGAACACTATAACAATATGGAACACTATAACACTATAGAACACTATAACAATATTGAACACTATAACACTATAGAACACTATAACACTATAGAACACTATAACAATATAGAACACTATACCAATATGGAACACTATAACACTATAGAACACTATAACAATATGGAACACTATAACACTATAGAACACTATAACACTATAGAACACTATAACAATATAGAAGACTATAACAATATGGAACACTATAACAATATTGAACACTATAACAGTATAGAACACTATAACAATATAGAACACTATAACACTATAGAACACTATAACACTATAACACTATAGAACACTATAACAATACAGAACACTATAACACTATAGAACACTATAACAATATAGAACACTATAACACTATAACACTATAACAATATAGAACACTAGAACACTATAGAACACTATAACACTATAACACTATAACAATATAGAACACTATAACAATATAGAACACTATAACAATACAGAACACTATAACAATATAGAACACTATAACAATATAGAACACTATAACAATATTGAACACTATAACAGTATAGAACACTATAACAATACAGAACACTATAACAATATAGAACACTATAACACTATAACAATATTGAACACTATAACAGTATAGAACACTATAACACTATAGAACACTATAACACTATAACAATATAGAACACTAGAACAATATAGAACACTATAACAATATGGAACACTATAACAATATAGAACACTATAACAATATGGAACACTATGACAATATAGAACACTATAACAATATGGAACACTATAACACTATAACAATATAGAACACTATAACAATATAGAACACTATAACACTATAACAATATAGAACACTATAACAATATAGAACACTATAACAATATTGAACAATATGAAACAATATGGAACACTATAACAATATGGAACACTATAACACTATAGAACACTATAACACTATAGAACACTATAACAATATAGAACACTATAACAATATGGAACACTATAACAATATTGAACACTATAACAGTATAGAACACTATAACAATATAGAACACTATAACACTATAGAACACTATAACACTATAACACTATAGAACACTATAACAATACAGAACACTATAACACTATAGAACATAATAACAATATAGAACACTATAACACTATAACACTATAACAATATAGAACACTAGAACACTATAGAACACTATAACACTATAACACTATAACAATATAGAACACTATAACAATATAGAACACTATAACAATACAGAACACTATAACAATATAGAACACTATAACAATATAGAACACTATAACAATATTGAACACTATAACAGTATAGAACACTATAACAATACAGAACACTATAACAATATAGAACACTATAACACTATAACAATATTGAACACTATAACAGTATAGAACACTATAACACTATAGAACACTATAACACTATAACAATATAGAACACTAGAACAATATAGAACACTATAACAATATGGAACACTATAACAATATAGAACACTATAACAATATGGAACACTATGACAATATAGAACACTATAACAATATGGAACACTATAACACTATAACAATATAGAACACTATAACAATATAGAACACTATAACACTATAACAATATAGAACACTATAACAATATAGAACACTATAACAATATTGAACAATATGAAACAATATGGAACACTATAACAATATAGAACACTATAACACTATAGAACACTATAACAATATAGAACACTATAACAATATAGAACACTATAACAATATTGAACAATATGAAACAATATGGAACACTATAACAATATGAAACAATATGGAACACTATAACAATATAGAACAATATGGAACAATATGGAACACTATAACAATATGGAACAATATGGAACACTATAACAATATAGAACACTATAACAATATGGAACACTATAACAATATGGAACAATATGGAACAATATGGAACACTATAACAATATGGAACACTATAACAATATGGAACAATATGGAACAATATGGAACACTATAACAATATGGAACAATATGGAACACTATAACAATATAGAACACTATAACAATATGGAACACTATAACAATATGGAACAATATGGAACAATATGGAACATTATAACATTATAGAACACTATAACAATATAGAACACTATAACACTATAACACTATAACAATATAGAACACTAGAACACTATAGAACACTATAACACTATAACACTATAACAATATAGAACACTATAACAATATAGAACACTATAACAATACAGAACACAATAACAATATAGAACACTATAACAATATAGAACACTATAACAATATTGAACACTATAACAGTATAGAACACTATAACAATACAGAACACTATAACAATATAGAACACTATAACACTATAACAATATTGAACACTATAACAGTATAGAACACTATAACACTATAGAACACTATAACACTATAACACTATAACAATATAGAACACTAGAACAATATAGAACACTATAACAATATGGAACACTATAACAATATAGAACACTATAACAATATGGAACACTATGACAATATAGAACACTATAACAATATGGAACACTATAACACTATAACAATATAGAACACTATAACAATATAGAACACTATAACACTATAACAATATAGAACACTATAACAATATAGAACACTATAACAATATTGAACAATATGAAACAATATGGAACACTATAACAATATAGAACACTATAACACTATAGAACACTATAACAATATAGAACACTATAACAATATAGAACACTATAACAATATTGAACAATATGAAACAATATGGAACACTATAACAATATGAAACAATATGGAACACTATAACAATATAGAACAATATGGAACAATATGGAACACTATAACAATATGGAACAATATGGAACACTATAACAATATAGAACACTATAACAATATGGAACACTATAACAATATGGAACAATATGGAACAATATGGAACACTATAACAATATGGAACACTATAACAATATGGAACAATATGGAACAATATGGAACACTATAACAATATGGAACAATATGGAACACTATAACAATATAGAACACTATAACAATATGGAACACTATAACAATATGGAACAATATGGAACAATATGGAACATTATAACATTATAGAACACTATAACTATATGGAACAATATGGAACAATATGGAACACTATAACAATATGGAACAATATGGAACAAAACGGAACTAAACTAAATGTATTCTACAAGAATCAATATTACTCAATAAAAACACAACCTTATGGAACTATCCTTAGATAGCTTTTCAGAATTCACCGATAAATTGGACCACAAACATATTTTTTTTTACTCCAGATACAAACTAAGACATACAACCTCCTTACAGCTAATAGCTAGCATTAGCAACTCTGCAGTGTACCAATAGGTCCAGGAGCTAGGCTAGGCTACGGCCTAGCATATACAATACCATTAACTAATAGCTAGGTCCAGGAGCTAGTCTAGCTAGGCTACAGCCTATTGAATACTATACCATTAACTAATAGCTAGCATTAGCAACTCTACAGTGTAACCAATAGGTCCAGGAGCTAGGCTAGGCTATGGCCTAACATATACAATACCATTAATTAATAGCTAGCATTAGCAACTCTACAGTGTAACCAATAGGTCCAGGAACTAGGCTAGGCTACGACCTACCGGTCATCAATGTGTTAATAACTAACAACTCACTAGCTCCTATTTGTGTTACCACACTACGGATACCATTAACTAATACACACTTGTTTTTCCTGTGTAATCCGGGCTGTAGTAACTAGTTAACGGGATTAAAGGTGAGATGGCCAGTTGGGTTAATGCTACTCCTAATCTAATCTAATCTAGTGTTGCCTGGGCTGTATTGAGCTAGCTGGCTTCGACCTAATGGACTACAGGTAGGCTATTACACTATGACACAGATACACACAAACACACACACACACACAAATGCACACAGTCACACACACACACAGTCAAGCACACACACAGTAGTGATGTGTGGGTCAGCTGTTTGTTCACCCGCACAATTGCTAATAACTCATTCGCAACCGCCCGACTTTAGCCTTTATGATAATCCCGCACCCAACCCTACCCCGCCATATAGGCCTATAGAAAATGTTCTGTACAGTAAGAGACGCCAGGAATAAATACTTTTGACAAGGGGGTGCGGGAATTCTTTTTTTTTAAAGCTTAATTTAAATATGTTTATGCTTATAATTTCAGATATTTTGGTAGGCTATTTGTTACTCAACATGTCTGTAATTAGATACATGCAGTTTATCTTCTGTCCCAGAAGACTAAATGAACCCAGAATAGTGTCATAAATCGATGAATGCTTCAATCTAAGTGACATCTATAAAGCTCTCTTTCATCTCTGCTTCACTCGCACAGCAGACATTTAATGCAATAACTAAAAAAAAAAAAAACAGGAAAGAATTTCTCTGCAAAATTTACAAATGGCATTAGTTTGACCGGTTTTAAGGAAATTAAAAGCAGTGAAAACAACACAACATGTTTCTGATAAGATTTCAGGTCGGCTTGGATGCATATTATATACTATCAGCTGTTATGATGCTGGTAAAGATAATGTAGCATCTTTACAGACAGTCCCTAACTGTGGGTGAAATACTATCAGCTGTTATGAAGCTGATAAAGATACTGCAGCATCTTTACAGACAGTCCCTAACTGTGGTTGAAATACTATCATCTGTTATGATGCTGATAAAGATACTGCAGCATCTTTACAGACAGTCCCTAACTGTGGTTGAAATACTATCAGCTGTTATGAAGCTGATAAAGATACTGCAGCATCTTTACAGACAGTCCCTAACTGTGGTTGAAATACTATCATCTGTTATGATGCTGATAAAGATACTGCAGCATCTTTACAGACAGTCCCTAACTGTGGTTGAAATACTATCAGCTGTTATGAAGCTCGTAAAGATACTGCAGCATCTTTACAGACAGTCCCTAACTGTGGGTGAAATACTATCAGCTGTTATGAAGCTGATAAAGATACTGCAGCATCTTTACAGACAGTCCCTAACTGTGGGTGAAATACTATCAGCTGTTATGAAGCTGATAAAGATACTGCAGCATCTTTACAGACAGTCCCTAACTACGCATTCATTCTAATCAAGATGCTGAAAGACATAAATCATAATTCTACACTCCTGTTCCCAAGTCAAAATGTACATCTGGTACATCATTTTACTGCCAGAAATGCTTCGTTTTGCAGGAGTTAATATTATATGAGGCTATGTGAGAAGTTATATAGACCTACAGTCAGGGTCCAGAGTTCAGTTAGGTTACTATTCCATCTGAACAGTACAGTTCCTTTGACACACTGCTACCATCCTCTCACCACTTCACCAAACATTACTCTGGTCCTCCCTTTTCAAGTCTCCCATTGGGCAGCTTTTCTCTTCCTGAATTCAACTCCGCCCCTTTTTCTTTTTAAATTTGGGGGCCTCAGTGGAGCGACATGAACTTTTTCTGCCCTAGTTCCTGAAAGCGTTTGGTGATTGGCGTGTTAAACCTGTGTGGCTCGAGCACAGTTAGGCCCTAAAGCTTAGGCTTGTGCACTAAAGGAAAACCCACAATGTAACCTATAGATATTAACTGGACATGAAAAAGGGCATATATCATTATATGCATTGTTTTCCCTTTATTAAACCCACCAGCCCTTCATCCACACCATGTTTCATGACTCTAAACCCGCCTGCACGTGGATATAACCGCAGGGACAGCAGGTTATGAGTCAACCCGTGCACCACTAACACACACACACACACACACACACACACACACACACACACACACATACACACACATACACACACACACACACACACACACACACACACACACACACACACACACACACACACACACACACACACACACACACACACACACACACACACACAGTGCTCAGGGTCCAATGACCTGCAAGTCCTTATCTGACTGTTACCACCAGTCCAGACCAGCTGAGCTAATGAATACTTTATTGTCCCACTGTCTCTGCCTGCGTCTGGCCAGCAGGACATGTGAACTGTCTCTGCGTCTGGCCAGTAGGACGTGTGAACTGTCTCTGCGTCTGGCCAGCAGGACGTATGAACTGTCTCTGCGTCTGGCCAGTAGGACGTGTGAACTGTCTCTGTCTGTGTCTGGCCAGTAGGACTTGTGAACTGTCTCTGCGTCTGGCCAGCAGGACGTATGAACTGTCTCTGCGTCTGGCCAGTAGGACTTGTGAACTGTCTCTGCGTCTGGCCAGTAGGACGTGTGAACTGTCTCTGCGTCTGGCCAGTAGGACGTGTGAACTGTCTCTGCGTCTGGCCAGTAGGACGTGTGAACTGTCTCTGTCTGCGTCTGGCCAGCAGGACTTGTGAACTGTCTCTGCGTCTGGCCAGTAGGACGTGTGAACTGTCTCTGCGTCTGGCCAGCAGGACGTATGAACTGTCTCTGCGTCTGGCCAGTAGGACTTGTGAACTGTCTCTGCGTCTGGCCAGCAGGACTTGTGAACTGTCTCTGCGTCTGGCCAGCAGGATGTGTGTACTGTCTTTGCGTCTGGCCAGTAGGACGTGTGAACTGTCTCTGCGTCTGGCCAGTAGGACTTGTGAACTGTCTCTGCGTCTGGCCAGTAGGACTTGTGAACTGTCTCTGCGTCTGGCCAGTAGGACTTGTGAATACTCGATCACCTGCTGAGTTGTTAACCTGCTTATGGAGGCGCAGTGTGCTTATTGATGACATGCCAGAGCTCTCTGTCCTTCATACAAGCTGCAGACAACATGCTGTGGAGACCTAGACTAGACATAGTGGCTATGTAGACCTACTGTAGACTAGACATAGGGGCTATGTAGACCTACTGTAGACTAGACATAGTGGTAATGCTGTGGAGACCTAGACTAGACATAGGGGCTATGTAGACCTACTGTAGACTAGACATAGGGGCTATGTAGACCTACTGTAGACTAGACAAAGGGGCTATGTAGACCTACTGTAGACTAGACATAGGGGCTATGTAGACCTACTGTAGACTAGACATAGGGGCTATGTAGACCTACTGTAGACTAGACATAGTGGCTGTGTAGACCTACTGTAGACTAGACATAGTGGTTATGTAGACCTACTGTAGACTAGACATAGTGGTTATGCTGTGTAGACCTTGTGTAGACTAGACATAGTGGTTATGTAGACCTACTGTAGACTAGACATAGTGGCTATGTAGACCTACTGTAGACTAGACATAGTGGCTATGTAGACCTACTGTAGACTAGACATAGTGGCTATGTAGACCTACTGTAGACTAGACATAGTGGTAATGCTGTGGAGACCTAGACTAGACATAGGGGCTATGTAGACCTACTGTAGACTAGACATAGTGGTTATGTAGACCTACTGTAGACTAGACATAGTGGTTATGCTGTGGAGACCTGTTACATTATCATGAATCAAAACCTTTTGCGACCATTAGACAATGTCTAAGAATGCTGTGTTTATTTTCATCTCAGTCCATTAGTTTAGTTCTTTAGAGAACTATAGAGGTCAACACAGAGGTCAATGTAGAGGTCAATGTAGAGGTCAATGTAGAGTTCAACATAGAGGTCAATGTAGAGGTCAACATAGAGGTCAACGTAGAGGTCAACATAGAGGTCAATGTAGAGGTCAATGTAGAGGTCAACAGAGAGGTCAACGTAGAGGTCAACAGAGAGGTCAACAGAGAGGTCAACAGAGAGGTCAACATAGAGGTCAACGTAGAGGTCAACAGAGAGGTCAACATAGAGATCAACAGCTGATGCCTAGTGGTGTCTGGGTACACACTGAGGCTGGTCCCAGATACCACCCTATTCCCTAGATAGTGCACTTCCTTTGCACTACGTAGTGCACTGTGTGGGTCCTGGACTTCCTGACGGGCCGCCCCCAGGTGGTGAGGGTAGGTAACAACATCTCCACCCCGCTGATCCTCAACACTGGGGCCCCACAAGGGTGCGTTCTCAGCCCCCTCCTGTACTCCATGTTCACCCACAACTGCGTGGCCATGCACGCCTCCAACTCAATCATCAAGTTTGCAGACGACACAACAGTAGTGGGCTTGATTACCAACAACGACGAGACAGCCTACAGGGAGGAGATGAGGGCTCTGGGAGTGGGGTGTCAGGAAAATAACCTCACACTCAATGTCAACAAAACAAAGGAGATGATCGTGGACTTCAGGAAACAGCAGAGGGAGCACCCCCCTATCCACATCGACGGGACAGTAGTGGAGAAGGTGTAAAGTTTTAAGTTCCTCGGCGTACACATCACGGACAAACTGAAATGGTCCACCCACACAGACAGCGTGGTGAAGAAGGCGCAACAGCACCTCTTCAACCTCAGGAGGCTGAAGAAATTCGGCTTGTCACCAAAAACACTCACAAACTTTTACAGATGCACAATCGAGAGCATCCTGTCAGGCTGTATCACAGCCTGGTACGGCAGCTGCTCCGCCCACAACCGCAAGGCTCTCCAGAGGGTAGTGAGGTCTGCACAACGCATCACCGGCTGCAAACTACCTGCCCTCCAGAACACCTACACCATCCGATGTCACAGGAAGGCCAAAAAGATCATCAAGGACAACAACCACCCGAGCCACTGCCTGTTCACCCCGCTAACATCCAGAAGGTGAGGTCAGTACAGGTGCATCAAAGCTGGGACCGAGAGACTGAAAAACAGCTTCTATCTCAAGGCCATCAGACTGTTAAACAGACATCACTAACTCAGAGTGGCTGCTGCCAACATACTGACTCAACTCATGCCACTTCAATAATGGAAAAATGGATGTAATAAATGTATCACTAGTCACTTTAAACAATGCCACTTTATATAATGTTTACATACCCTACATTACTCATCTCATATGTATATACTGTACTCTATACTATCTACTGCATCTTGCCTATGCCGTTCGGACATCGCTCATCCATATATTTATATGTACATATTCTTATTCATTCCTTTACATTTGTGTGTATAAGGTAGTTGTTGTGAAATTGTTAGGTTAGATTACTCGTTGGATATTACTGCATGGTCGGCGCTAGAAGCACAAGCATTTCGCAACACTCGCATTAACATCTACTACCCATGTGTATGTGACTAATACAATTGATTTGATTTGAATAGGGTGTCCGTTGCAGCTCATATTGAGACAGACAGTGGGGGTAGATGGCACTTCTGCTGATGGCTGAGGAAGTGGGTGTGTGTGTGTGTGTGTGTGTGTGTGTGTGTGTGTGTGTGTGTGTGTGTGTGTGTGTGTGTGTGTGTGTGTGTGTGTGTGTGTGTGTGTGTGTGTGTGTGTGTGTGTGTGTGCTGTATCTCCAGATGGGGAAACAGGATGTATCATTAAGAGAGAACTTGTCTTCACTCCCCTGACATGTACAGTTGAAGTCAGAAGTTTACATACACTAAGTTGACTGGTGCCTTTAAACAGCTTGGAAAATTCCAGAAAATGATGTCATGGCTTTAGAAGCTTCTGATAGGCTAATTGACATCATTTGAGTCAATTGGAGGTGTACCTGTGAATGTATTTCAAGGCCTACCTTCAAACTCAGTGCCTCTTTGCTTGACATCATGGGAAAATCAAAAGAAATCAGCCAAGACCTCAGAAAAAAAATTGTAGACCTCCACAAGTCTGGTTCATCCTTGGGAGCAATTTCCAAACGCCTGAAGGTACCACGTTCATCTGTACAAACAATAGTACGCAAGTATAAACACCATGGGACCACGCAGCCGTCATACCGCTCAGGAAGGAGACGCATTCTGTCTCCTAGAGATGAACGTACTTTGGTAAGAAAAGTGCAAATCAATCCCAGAACAACAGTAAAGGACCTTGTGAAGATGCTGGAGGAAACAGGTACAAAAGTATCTATATCCACAGTAAAACGAGTCCTATATCGACATAACCTGAAAGGCTGCTCAGCAAGGAAGAAGCCCCTGCTCCAAAACTGCCATAAAAAAATCCAGACTATGGTGTGCAACTGCACATGGGGACAAAGATCATACTTTTTGGAGAAATGTCCTCTGGTCTGATGAAACAAAAATAGAACTGTTTGGCAATAATGACCATCGTTATGTTTGGAGGGAAAAGGGGGAGTCTTGCAAGCCGAAGAACACCATCCCAACCGTGAAGCATGGGGGTGGCAGCATCATGTTGTGGGGGTGCTTTGCCGCAGGAGGGACTGGTGCACGTCACAAAATAGATGGCATCATGAGAAAAGGAAAATTATGTGGATATATTGAAGCAACATCTCAAGACATTAGTCAGGAAGTTAAAGATTGGTCACGAATGGGTCTTCCAAACGGACAATGACCCCAAGCATACTTCCAAAGTTGTGGCAAAATGGCTTAATGACAACAAAGTCAAGGTATTGGAGTGGCCATCACAAAGCCCTGACCTCAATCCTATAGAACATTTGTGAGCAGAACTGAAAAGCGTGTGTGAGCAAGGAGGCCTACAAACCTGACTCAGTTACACCAGCTCTGTCAGGAGGAATGGGCCAAAATTCACCCAATGTCACGTCCTGGCCAGTATAAGGTTAATTGTTTTTGTAGTTTGGTCAGGGCGTGGCAGAGGGTATTCGTTTTATGTGGTTCGGGGTGGTGTGTTTTGGTGAAGGGTCATTTGGTTTAAGTATTTCGGGGTTTTTGGGCACTGTTTGGTTTTCAGTTATTCTATGTCTAGTCTAGTATGTCTGTTTCTATGTCTGGTTAATTGGGGTTGGGACTCTCAGTTGAAGGCAGGTGTTGTCTATCTGCCTTTGATTGAGAGTCCCATATAGGAGGGTGTGTTTGTGTTTGTTATTTGTGGGTGATTGTGCTGTGTTGAGCTTTGCTTTGCAGACTGTCAGTTTATCGTTCGTTTTCTTGTTTGTTGTTTTTGTATTCGTGTTGGATTTCATTAAATGTTCAAGATGAACTCTATCGACTCTGCTGCGTATTGGTCTACCTTTTCCGACGATGATTTCGTTATATCGTCTGAAGACGAAGATACTTGTGACAGAATCACCCACCTCTCAAGGACCAAGCAGCAGAGGAAGGAGCAGACGGCATTCGAGTTGGACTGGCGGGAGAAGTGGACTTGGGAAAAAATTCTTGGGGGTGCCTCTCGTGCTTCTCCCTCAGCGCGTCTCTGGCCTCGTACCATCGCCTCTCCGCCTTGGCTGCCTCAATTTCCCACTGCGGGCGCTGATAATCCCCAGCCTGATGCCAAGGTCCGGCCCCGTCCAGAATTTCCTCCCAAGTCCACTTCTCCCGCCAGTCCAACTCGAACGCCGTCTGCTCCTTCCTCTGCTGCTTGGTCCTTGAGTGGTGGGTGATTGTTCTGTGTTGAGCCTATGCTTGGCCAGACTGTTAGTTGTTGTTAGTTCATGTTTCTTGGTTTGTTATTTTGGTGTTCATTTTGTACTCATTAAATTCTCAAGATCAGCATACACGAACCTGCTGCGTTTTGGTCCTCCTTCGCCGATGACAACCGTGACAGAATCACCCACCACTCAAGGACCAAGCAGCAGAGGAAGGAGCAGACGGCGTTCGAGTTGGACTGGCGGAAGAAGTGGACTTGGGAGGAAATTCTGGACGGGGCCGGACCTTGGCATCAGGCTGGGGATTATCAGCGCCTGCAGTGGGAAATTGAGGCAGCCAAGGCGGAGAGGCGATGGATCGAGGCCAGAGACGCGCTGAGGGAGAAGCACGAGAGGCACCCCCAATAATTTTTTTTGGGGGGCACATGGGTAGTTTGGCTAGGCGAAGGAAGAGCCGGAAGCCAGCTACCCGTGGTTATATGGAGGAGCGTATGGGGTGGAGAGCGCTATGTTTCGCTGAGAAGCGCACTATCTCACCCATACGCACGCACAGTCCGGTGCGAGTTATTCCAGCCCCTCGCAGGTGCCGTGCTAGAGCGGGCATCCAGCCTGGTAGGAGGATGCCTGCGCAGCGCATCTGGTCGCCGGTACGCCTCCGAGGACCAGGCTACCCAACTCCCGCTCTACGCACGGCTACCATCAGGCCCCTGCACAGCCCAGTCTGCCCTGTACGAGCACCCCGCTCGTACAGGGCTACTAGTTCCATCCAGCCAAGGCGGGTTGTGCAGGAGGTAAGATCTAGACCGGCTGTGCGCCTCCATAGCCCTGGGTTTCCAGCTCCTGTCTCTCGTGCGGACCCGGAAGTGCGTCCACCCAGTCCGACTCGTCCTGTTCCCGCTCCCCGCACTAAACTGCAAGTGCGTAAACCCCGCCTCGCCAGTCATCAGTCGTCGGAGCTGCCCGCCAGTCAACAGTCGTCGGAGCTGCCCGCCAGTCAACAGTCGTCGGAGCTGCCCGTCAGTCAACAGTCGTCGGAGCTGCCCGTCAGTCAACAGTCGTCGGAGCTGCCCGCCAGTCAACAGTCGTCGGAGCTGCCCGTCAGTCAACAGTCGTCGGAGCTGCCCGTCAGTCAACAGTCGTCGGAGCTGCCCGTCAGTCAACAGTCGTCGGAGCTGCCCGCCAGTCAACAGTCGTCGGAGCTGCCCGCCAGTCAACAGTCGTCGGAGCTGCCCGCCAGTCAACAGTCGCCGGAGTGGTCAGACTGCGCTGAACTGCCGGAGTGGCCAGACTGCGCTGAACTGCCGGAGTGGCCAGACTGCGCTGAACTGCCGGAGTGGCCAGACTGCACTGAACTGCCGGAGTGGCCAGACTGCCCTGAACTGCCGGAGTGGCCAGACTGCCCTGAACTGCCGGAGTGGCCAGACTGCCCTGAACTGCCGGAGTGGCCAGACTGCCCTGAACTGCCGGAGTGGCCAGACTGCCCTGAACTGCCGGAGTGGCCAGACTGCCCTGAACTGCCGGAGTGGCCAGACTGCCCTGAACTGCCGGAGTGGCCAGACTGCCCAGACTGTCCCGAGTGGCCAGACTGCCCAGACTGTCCCGAGTTGCCAGACTGCCCAGACTGTCCCGAGTTGCCAGACTTCCCAGACTGTCCCGAGTTGCCAGAATGCCCAGACTGTCCCGAGCTGCCAGACTGCCCAGACTGTCCCGAGCTGCCAGACTGCCCAGACAGCCTGGAACGGCCTGAGCCGGAGCCACCTCCTGATATAGGTGGGTTGGGGAGGGGGGGTGTAGCACAGTGCCGTCGTTGACGGCAGCCACCCTCCCTTCCCTCCCTTTAGTAAGGGGGAATTTTTCTTTTGGGTATTGTTTGGGGTTATTTTTTGTTAAGGTGCTTCCGGGGTAGCACCTTTAAGGGGGGAGGTACTGTCACGTCCTGGCCAGTATAAGGTTAATTGTTTTTGTAGTTTGGTCAGGGCGTGGCAGAGGGTATTCGTTTTATGTGGTTCGGGGTGGTGTGTTTTGGTGAAGGGTCATTTGGTTTAAGTATTTCGGGGTTTTTGGGCACTGTTTGGTTTTCAGTTATTCTATGTCTAGTCTAGTATGTCTGTTTCTATGTCTGGTTAATTGGGGTTGGGACTCTCAGTTGAAGGCAGGTGTTGTCTATCTGCCTTTGATTGAGAGTCCCATATAGGAGGGTGTGTTTGTGTTTGTTATTTGTGGGTGATTGTGCTGTGTTGAGCTTTGCTTTGCAGACTGTCAGTTTATCGTTCGTTTTCTTGTTTGTTGTTTTTGTATTCGTGTTGGATTTCATTAAATGTTCAAGATGAACTCTATCGACTCTGCTGCGTATTGGTCTACCTTTTCCGACGATGATTTCGTTATATCGTCTGAAGACGAAGATACTTGTGACACCCAACTTATTGTGGCAAGCTTGTGGAAGGCTACCCGAAACGTTTGACTTAAGTTAAACAATTTAAAGGCACTGCTACCAAATATTAATTGAGTGTATGTAAACTTCTGACCCGCTGGGAATGTGATGAAAGAAATAAAAGCTGAAATAAATCATTCTCTCTACTATTATTCTGACATTTCACATTCTTAAAATAAAGTGGTGATCCTAACTGACCTAAGACAGGGAATTTTTACTAGGATTAAATGTCAGGAATTGTGAAAAAATGAGTTTAAATGTATTTGGCTAAGGTGTATGTAAACTTCCGACTTCAACTATACCTTCTCCGCACCTCACCAGCCACTCACCTGACATGTACCTGCCCCACACCCCGCCAGCATCTCTTTGATCAGGGTGAGCTTCTGACTGGAGAGAGAGAGAGAGAGAGAGAGAGATGGATCGACAGAGAAAGAGGGGGGGAGAGCGAGAGAGCATATGAGAGAGAGAGAGAGAGAGAGAAAGAGAGAGAGGGGGGGAGAGAAACGGGTAAGCAGAGAGAGAGAGCGAGAGAAGGGATGGAGAGAGGAAAGAAAGGAGAGACAAAGTGAGATACAAAGGGAGGGAGAGAAAAAGACAAAAGGAGAGCAAGTCAATACGTGTATGAGTCATACAGCTAGTGACTGAGTCGTGTATGAGTCATACAGCTAGTGACTGAGTCGTGTATGAGTCATACAGCTAGTGACTGAGTCGTGTATGAGTCATACAGCTAGTGACTGAGTCGTGTACGAGTCATACTGCTAGTGACTGAGTCGTGTATGAGTCATACAGCTAGTGACTGAGTCGTGTACGAGTCATACTGCTAGTGCCTGAGTCGTGTATGAGTCATACAGCTAGTGACTGAGTCGTGTACGAGTCATACAGCTAGTGACTGAGTCGTGTACGAGTCATACTGCTAGTGACTGAGTCGTGTATGAGTCATACAGCTAGTGACTGAGTCATGTACGAGTCATACAGCTAGTGACTGAGTCGTGTACGAGTCATACAGCTAGTGCCTGAGTCGTGTATGAGTCATACAGCTAGTGACTGAGTCTGAGAGACAGAAGGAAGACGTCACATGTCACTTTGTGTCTAGTGTTGTAACTAATCTCCCTGTGACATCGGAACACAGACAGAGAGAGATAGAGACACATTAATCATTTACAAGATGGCCAACCAGTCAGCAAGTTAGATAACCACTCACAGTCAATCATTCACCGACCCAGCTCTAGAGACAGAGATAGATAGATGCACGAGAAACATATTCAAGATTCATCCATGCACACACACGGCACACACACAAACAAGAAACTGGACAGAGCAGCAGGGGACAGTGGTCTTAGTAACACAGGGGACAGAGCAGCAGAGGACAGTGGTCTCAGTAACAACACTGGACAGATCAGCAGGGGACAGTGGTCTCAGTAACACCACTGGGCAGAGCAGCAGGGGACAGTGGTCTCAGTAACACAGGGGACAGAGCAGCAGGGGACAGTGGTCTCAGTAACACAGGGGACAGATCAGCAGGGGACAGTGGTCTCAGTAACACAGGGGACAGAGCAGCAGGGGACAGTGGTCTCAGTAACACAGGGGACAGTGGTCTCAGTAACACCACTGGGCAGAGCAGCAGTAATTTTCCTGCGATAGTTTCCAGTATTTTTCCAGAGATAGGATCAGTATTATGTACACTCAGACTGCTACATAGTAATGCCAGGAAATGTGATTTTGTCCACCAGGGAAAGTAGAAATATTAAGAATGCAGATGAATATGAGATGAATATTCAGAATGCTGATGAATATTAGATGAATATTAAGAACGCGGATGAATATTAGATGAAAATTAAGAATGCGGATGAATATTAGATGGATATTAGATGAATATTACATGAATATTAAGAATGCAGATGAATATTAGATGAATATTAGATGAATATTAGATGAATATTAAGAATGCAGATGAATATTAGATGAATATTAAGAATGCAGATGAATATTAGATGAATATTAGATGAATATTAGATATTCTGTGTAAGAACTGCAGATGGCAATTCAAATCAAATCAAAATCAATATCTATTTGTCACATGCGCCGAATACAACAGGTGTAGACCTTGCCGTGAAATGCTAACTTACAAGCCCTTAACCAACAATGCAGTTTTAAGAAAATAGAGTTAAGAAAATATTTAGTAAATAAACTAAAATAACACAATAAGATTACATAACAATAACGAGGCTATATACTGGAGGTACCGGTACCGAGTCAATGTGGAGGCTATATACAGGGGGTACCGGTACAGAGTCAATGTGGAGACTATATACAGGGGGTACCGGTACAGAGTCAATGTGGAGACTATATACAGGGGGTACCGGTACAGAGTCAATGTGGAGGTTATATACAGGGGGTACCGGTACAGAGTCAATGTGGAGGCTATATACAGGGGGTACCGGTACAGAGTCAATGTGGAGGCTATATACAGGGGGTACCGGTACAGAGTCAATGTGGAGGCTATATACAGGGGGTATCGGTACAGAGTCAATGTGGAGACTATATACAGGGGGTACCGGTACAGAGTCAATGTGGAGGCTATATACAGGGGGTACCGGTACAGAGTCAATGTGGAGGCTATATATAGGGGGTACTGGTACAGAGTCAATGTGGAGACTATATACAGGGGGTACCGGTACAGAGTCAATGTGGAGGCTATATATAGGGGGTACCGGTACAGAGTCAATGTGGAGGCTATATACAGGGGGTACCGGTACAGAGTCAATGTGGAGGCTATATACAGGGTGTTACGGTACAGAGTCAATGTGGAGTCTATATACAGGGGGCACCGGTACCGAGTCAATGTGGAGGCTATATACAGGTGGTACCGGTACAGAGTCAATGTGGAGGCTATATACAGGGGGTACCGGTACAGAGTCAATGTGGAGGCTATATACAGGGGGTACCGGTACAGAGTCAATGTGGAGGCTATATACAGGGGGTACCGGTACAGAGTCAATGTGGAGGCTATATACAGGGGGTACCGGTACAGAGTCAATGTGGAGGCTATATACAGGGGGTACCGGTACAGAGTCAATGTGGAGGCTATATACAGGGGGTACCGGTACAGAGTCAATGTGGAGGCTATATACAGGAGGTACCGGTACCGAGTCAATGTGGAGACTATATACAGGGGGTACCGGTACCGAGTCAATGTGTTGGGGTACAGGTTAGTCGAGGTCATTTGTACATGTACAGTGGCTTGCGAAAGTATTCACCCCCATTGGCATTGTTTCTTATTTTGTTGACTTACAACCTGGAATTAAAATAGATTTTTTGGGGGGGTTTGTATCATTTGATTTACACAACATGCACAACATGCACAACATTACACAACAACACTTTGAAGATGCAAAATACCTTATATTGTAAAACAAACGAGAAATAACACAAAAAAACTGAAAACTTGATCGTGCATAACTATTCACCCCCCCCAAAGTCAATACTTTGTAGAGCCACCTTCTGCAGCAATTACAGCTGCAAGTCTCTTGGGGTATGTCACTGGGATTTTTGCCCATTCTTCAAGGCAAAACTGCTCCAGCTCCTTCAAGTTGGATGGGTTCCGCTGGTGTACAGCAATCTTTAAGTCATACCACAGATTCTCAATTGGATTGAGGTCTGGGCTTTGACTAGGCCATTCCAAGACATGTATTTAAATGTTTCCCCTTAAACCACTCAAGTGTTGCTTTAGCAGTATGCTTAGGGTCATTGTCCTGCTGGAAGGTGAACCTCCGTCCCAGTCTCAAATCTCTGGAAGACTGAAACAGGTTTCCCTCAAGAATTTCCCTATATTTAGCATCATCCATCATTCCTTCAATTCTGACCAGTTTCCCAGTCCTTGCCGATGAAAAACATCCCTACAGGATGATGCTGCCACCACAATGCTTCACTGTGGGTATGTAGTTCTCGGGGTGATGCGAGGTGTTGGGTTTACACCAGACATAGCATTTTCCTTGATGGCCAAAAAGCTCAATTTTTGTCTCATCTGACCAGATTACCTTCTTCCATATGTTTGGAGAGTCTCCCACATGCCTTTTGGCAAACACCAAACGTGTTCGCTTATTTTTTTCTGTAAGCAATGGCTTTTTTTCTGGCCACTCTTCCATAAAGCCCAGCTCTGTGGAGTGTACGGCTTAAAGTGGTCCTATGGACAGATACTCCAGTCTCCGCCGTGGAGGCTTGCAGCTCCTTCAGGGTTATCTTTGGTCTCTTTGTTGCCTCTCTGATTAATGCCCTCCTTGCCTGGGCCGTGAGTTTTGGTGGGCGGCACTCTCTTGGCAGGTTTGTTGTGGTGCCATATTCTTTCCATTTTTTAATAATGGATTTAATGGTGCTCCGTGGGATGTTTAACGTTTCGGATATTTTTTTATAACCCAACCCTGATCTGTACTTCTCCACAATTTGTCCCTGACCTATCTGGAGAGCTCCTTGGTCTTCATGGTGCCGCTTGCTTGGTGGTGCCCCTGGCTTAGTGGTGTTGCAGACTCTGGGGCCTTTCAGAACAGGTGTATATATACTGAGATTATGTGACAGATCATGTGATACTTAGATTGCACACAGGTAGACTTTATTTAACTAATTATGTGACTTCTGAAGGTAATTGGTTGCACCAGATCTAATTTGGGGGCTTTATAGCAAAGGGGTGAATACATATGCACGCACCACTTTTCCGTTTAGAATTTTTTTAAATAAGTAATTTTTTTCATTTCACTTCACCAATTTGGACTATTTTGTGTATGTGCATTACATGAAATCCAAATAAGAATCCATTTAAATTACAGGTTGTAATGCAACAAAATAGGAAAAACGCCAAGGAGGATGAATACTTTTGCAAGGCACTGTAGGTAGGGGTAAAGTGACTATGCATTGATAACAAACAGCGAGTAGCAGCAGTGTAAAAACCATGGGGGGGTCAATGCAAAAATAGTCTGGGTGGCCATTTGATTAATTGTTCAGCAGTCTTATGGCTTGGGGGTAGAAGTTGTTAAGGAACCTTTTTGTCCTAGACTTGGCACTCCAGTACAGCGTGCCGTGAGGTAGCAGAGAGAACAGTCTATGACTTGGGTGGCTGGTGTCTTTGCCAATCTTTAGGGCCTTCCTCTGACACTACCTAGTATATAGATCCTGGATGGCAGGAAGCTTGGCCCCAGTGATGTACTGGGCCGTTCGCACTACCCTCTGTAGCGCCTTGCGGTCGGTGGCCGAGCAGTTGCCGTACCAGGCGGTGATGCAACTGGTCAGGATGCTCTCAATGTTGTGGCTGTAGAATTTTTGGAGGATCTGGGGACCCATGCCAAATCTTTTCAGTCTCCTGAGGGGGAATAGGCTTTGTTGTGCCCTCTTCACGACTGTCTTGGTGTGTTTGAACCATGATAGTTTGTTGGTGATGTGGACACCAAGGAACTTGATACTCTCAATCCGCTCCACTACAGCCCCGTCGATGAGAATGGGGGCGTGTTTGGCCCTCCTTTTCCACATTGAGGGAGAGGTTGTTGTCCTGGCACCCCAATGACAGGTCTCTGACCTCCTCCCTATAGGCCGTCTCATCGTTGGTGGTGAACTTAATTATGGTGTTGGAGTTGTGCTTGGCCACGCAGTCGTGAGTGAACAGGGAGTACAGGAGGGGACTGAGCACGTACCCCTGAGGGGCCCCGTGTTGAGGATCAGCGTGGCAGATGTGTTCTTGCCTACCCTGACCACCTGGGGGTGGCCTGTCAGGAAGTCCAGAATCCAGTTGCAGAGGGAGGTGTTTAGTCCCAGGGTCCTTAGCTTAGTGATGAGCTTTGTGGGCACTATGGTGTTGAACGCTGAGCTGTAGTCAATGAATAGCATTCTCACACAGGTGTTCCTTTTGTCCAGGTGGGAAAAGGCAGTGTGGAGTGCGATTGAGATTGCGTCATCTGTGGATCTATTGGGGTGGTAAGCGAATTAGAGTGGGTCTAGGGTTTCCGGGATAATGGTGTCGATATGAGCCATGACCAGCCTTTCAAAGTACTTCATGGCTACAGACGTGTTACGGGGCAGTAGTCATTTAGGCAAGTTCCCGTCGCTGTCTTGGGCACAGGGACTATGGTGTTCTGCTTAAAACATCTAGGTATTACAGACTCGATCAGGGAGATGTTGAAAATGTCAGTGAAGACAGTTGCCAGTTGGTCAGCGGAGTACACTTCCTGGTAATCCGTCTGGCCCGCGGCCTTGTGAATGTTGACCTGTTTAAAGGTCTTGCTCACATCGGCTGCAGAGAGCGTGATCACACAGTCTTCCGGAACAGCTGGTGCTCTCATGCATGCTTCAGTGTTGTTTGCCTCGAAGCAAGCATAGAAGTAGTTTAGCTCATCCGGTAGGCTTATGTCACTGGGCAGCTCTCGGCTGTGCTTCCTTTTGTAGTCCATAATAGTTTGCTAGCCCTGCCACATCTGACGAGCATCAGAGCCAGTGTAGTAGGATTCAATCTTAGTCCCGTATTGATGCTTTGCCTGTTTGATGGTTCGTCGGAGGCCATAGCGGGATTTATTATAAACCTTTCGGATTAGTGTCCCGCTCCTGTAAAGCGGCAGCTCTAGCCTTCAGCTCGGTGCGGATGTTGCCTGTAATCCATGGCTTCTGGTTGGGATATGTACGTACAGTCACTGTGGGGACGACGTCGTCGATGCACTTATTGATGAAGCCGGTGACTGAGGTGGTGTACTCTTTAATGCCATTGGATGAATCCCGGAACATATTCCAGTCTGTGCTGCAAAACAGTCCTGTATCTTAGCGTCTGCTTCATCTGACCACTTCCGTATTGAGCGAGTCACTGGTACTTCCTGCTTTAGTTTTTCGCTTGTAAGCAGGAATCAGGAGGATAGCATTATGGGAGAGCTATGTCAGAACCAATTTGCTATGTAGCTAAAATCTGGGCCAACGTTTGTTCTACACGGTCCCGGTGAACAGTTAAAGGAAATAATCCTGTGTCGTAGAAGGCTATAATAAGGAAAATAACTTTAGTGTGTTACTAATATTTCAGTATAGTGAAGCACTAGGCCTTACTGAAGCATTGGTAGAAAACTAATCAGAGACACAGTCAAACAGTGAGACAGAGACACGGTCAAACTGTGAGACAGAGACACGGTCAAACAGTGAGACAAAGACACAGTGAGACAGTGAGACAGAGACACAGTCAAACAGTGAGACAAAGACACAGTCAGACAGTGAGACAGAGACACAAACAGTGAGACAGAGACACAGTCAAACAGTGAGACAGAGACACAGTCAAACAGTGAGACAGAGACACAGTCAGACAGTGAGACAGAGACACAAACAGTGAGACAGAGACACAGTCAAACAGTGAGACAAAGACACAGTGAGACAGCGACACAGTCAAACAGTGAGACAAAGACACAGTGAGACAGTGAGACAGAGACACAGTCAAACAGTGAGACAAAGACACAGTCAGAAAGTGAGACAGAGACACAGTGAGACAGTGAGACAGAGA
>NC_042963.1:57781725-57784225 GCF_901001165.1 Salmo trutta | reverse complement strand
GTCCTCCACAGTACACCGCCCGTCTGTCTGTCGTGCCAGTCACTCCATCTACTGCTGTTGTTATTGTTGTTGTTGTGTGTTTCTTTCTTTAGTCTATAATGCACTCAGTTTGCTTGGTTAGCTCTTCCTTAGTTTCTGTGTCTTTGAAACTTTGAATCCAAACGTTATTATTATTATTATTATTGATCAGTCAGTTGTCTTGTCTGTCGTCTGGTCTCCGAAGCGTCAGCTGGTCAGCAGAAGTTGAGGTGCGATAGGGAAGGGATATCTGAAACAGGTGAAAGGCAGAAGAACCTGTTAGCGAATAACATCAAACGCTCGGGACAAAGGAGATGTTGCCCTGAAATATGTCAACAACTGGTGGCTTGATGAGGCTGGAGAAGGGAGTTATAGCACACACACACACACGCACGCATGCATGCACACACACACACACACACACACACACACACACACACACACACACACACAAACAGCACTGTAGGAGGATTTGCTTGGGGTTGGTTCTCCTCTGTAGCACAGAGACACAGTTATCATACAACGCTGTTTCCTAAGACTTGTCCGACATTGTCAAAGTGGCCTCATCAGGGGCTGCTATACTCATTCAGTTAGCAGTATCCTCACACCAAAAAGGCTTGTAATAAAGGGTTATGCATGCTTATAACAATATGTAATGCATTATACCTGCAGGCTTCAAGTAATGTGTTACCTGGCTTCAAGACACGCTGGTCTCTCTCTGTCTCTCTGTCTCTCTGTCTCTCTCTCTCTCTCACTCTTCTCTCTCTCTCTCTCTCTCTCCCTCTCTCTCCCTCTCTCTCCTGAACTAAAGGTGTGTCTATAATAGTGAGTCCATTTCAGAACCACCACACACCTATGAATTATTTGTGACAACATGACTAACAGCTCTCCTTAAATAGTGCTATGGCTATTTACCGGTACCTAGCTATTACAGTATTTAGGTACTTAGCTATTAAGGTACTTAGCTATTACAGTATTTAGGTACTTAGCTATTAAGGTACTTAGCTATTACAGTATTTAGGTACCTAGCTATTACAGTATTTAGGTACTTAGCTATTAAGGTACTTAGCTATTACAGTATTTAGGTACTTAGCTATTAAGGTACTTAGCTATTACAGTATTTAGGTACCTAGATATTACAGTATTTAGGTACTTAGCTATTAAGGTACTTAGCTATTACAGTATTCAGGTACTTTGTTATTATAGTATTTATGTACTTAGCTATTACAGTATTTAGGTACTTAGCTATTACAGTATTTAGCTACTTAGCTATTACAGTATTTAGCTACTTAGCTATTATAGTATTTAGATACTTAGCTATTATAGTATTTAGATACTTAGCTATTATAGTATTTAGATACTTAGCTATTACAGTATTTAGGTACTTAGCTATTATAGTATTTAGATACTTAGCTATTATAGTATTTAGATACTTAGCTATTACAGTATTTAGATACTTAGCTATTATAGTATTTAGATACTTAGTTATTATAGTATTTATGTACTTAGCTATTACAGTATTTAGGTACTTAGCTATTACACTATTTAGATACTTATACTATTACAGTATTTAGATACTTAGCTATTATAGTATTTAGATACTTAGCTATTATAGTATTTAGATACTTAGCTATTACAGTATTTAGATACTTAGCTATTACAGTGAATGACGTAAGTAACAGCAAACTTTTCAGGACATGGACAAGTCTTATACGGGCAGAAAGCTCTTGTTAATCTAACTGCACTGTCCAATTTACAGTAGATATTACAGTGAACAAATACCATGCTATTGTTTGAGGAGAGTGCACAACAACAACAAAAAAACGTTTATCACGGCAACTGGTTTGATACATTCACCTCTGAAGGTAAATAATCAACTTATATTCAGTAATCTGGCTCGGATTTGTCATTCTGAGGGTCCCAGAGATAAAATGTAGCATAGTTTGTTTGATGAAATCATTTTTTTTATTCAAATGTAGAAGCAGGGTTCTACAGTTTGAATCCACTGCTGTCTCTGGCTCCACACCCACCCCGCCCGTCCATCTAGACGTGTGAAAGTTAGTCTATAAGCTAATGATCTATCATTTATGACATTCCTGGGAGTGTGTAAACTTAAATTTTTATCACCATATAATTTGTGTATGTTGTCTATAGTTATGTATTTGAAAATGTATCAATTGACCAATCCGGTACATTTGGGCAGACTTGGTACAAAATATTGTGCAGTATTGCAACGCTTCACTGGATCCATAAGCAACTTTGCACACACACACTGCTCCCATCTAGTGGCCAAAATCTAAATTGCTCCTAAACTCCTATATGATATTATGGCCATTCTCTTGCATTTCAAAGATGATGGAACATATAAAATCATAGAAAACACTTTTTTTTTTGGTCTGTATCATCTTTTACCATATCTAATGTGTTATATTCTCCTACATTAATTTCAAATTTCCACAAACTTCAAAGTGTTTCCTTTCAA
>NC_042963.1:57704225-57776725 GCF_901001165.1 Salmo trutta | reverse complement strand
GTAGACAACAGGGAAACAACTGATCCACTATGGAAACAACTGATCCACTATGGAAACAGATAAACAACTGATCCACTATGGAAACAGAGAACAGCTGACCCACTATGGAAACAGAGAACAGCTGACCCACTATGGAAACAGATAAACAACTGATCCACTATGGAAACAGAGAACAGCTGACCCACTATGGAAACAGATAAACAACTGTTCCACTATGGAAACAACTGATCCACTATGGAAACAGAGAAACAACTGTTCCACTATGGAAAGAGAGAAACAACTGATCCACTATGGAAACAACTGATCCACTATGGAAACAGAGAAACAGCTGATCCACTATGGAAACAGAGAAACAACTGATCCACTATGGAAACAGAGAAACAACTGATCCACTATGGAAACAGAGAACAACTGATCCACTATGGAAACAGAAACAGCTGATCCACTATGGAAACAGCTGATCCACTATGGAAACAGAGAAACAACTGATCCACTATGGAAACAGAGAAACAACTGTTCCACTATGGAAACAGCTGATCCACTATGGAAACAGAGAAACAAATGATCCACTATGGAAACAGAGAAACAACTGATCCACTATGGAAACAGAGAAACAACTGATCCACTATGGAAACAGAGAACAACTGATCCACTATGGAAACAGAAACAGCTGATCCACTATGGAAACAGAGAAACAGCTGATCCACTATGGAAACAGAGAAACAACTGTTCCACTATGGAAACAACTGATCCACTATGGAAACAGAGAAACAGCTGATCCACTATGGAAACAACTGATCCACGATGGAAACAACTGATCCACTATGGAAACAGAGAAACAACTGATCCACTATGGAAACAGAGAAACAACTGATCCACTATGGAAACAGAAAAACAACTGATCCACTATGGAAACAGAAAAACAACTGATCCACTATGGAAACAGAGAACAGCTGATCCACTATGGAAACAGAGAACAACTGATCCACTATGGAAACAGAGATACAGCTGATCCACTATGGAAACAGAGAAACAGCTGATCCACTATGGAAACAACTGATCCACTATGGAAACAGAGAAACAGCTGTACCACTATGGAAACAACTGATCCACTATGGAAACAAAGAAACAACTGATCCACTATGGAAACAGAGAACAACTGATCCACTATGGAAACAGAGAAACAACTGATCCACTATGGAAACAGAGTAACAACTGATCCACTATGGAAACAGAGAACAGCTGATCCACTATGGAAACAACTGATCCACTATGGAAACAGAGAAACAGCTGATCCACTATGGAAACAACTGATCCACTATGGAAACAGAGCAACAACTGATCCACTATGGAAACAACTGATCCACTATGGAAACAGAGAAACAACTGATCCACTATGGAAACAGAGAACAACTGATCCACTATGGAAACAGAGAACAACTGATCCACTATGGAAACAGAGAAACAACTGATCCACTATGGAAACAGAGAAACAACTGATCCACTATGGAAACAGAGGAACAGCTGATCCACTATGGAAACAAAGAAACAACTGATCCACTATGGAAACAGAGAAACAACTGATCCACTATGGAAACAGAGAAACAACTGATCCTCTATGGAAACAGAGTAACAACTGATCCACTATGTAAACAGAGAAACAACTGATCCACTATGGAAACAGAGAAACAACTGATCCACTATGGAAACAGAGAAACAACTGATCCACTATGGAAACAGAGAAACAACTGATCCACTATGGAAACAGAAAAACAACTGATCCACTATGGAAACAGAAAAACAACTGATCCACTATGGAAACAGAGAAACAGCTGATCCACTATGGAAACAGAGAACAACTGATCCACTATGGAAACAGAGAAACAGCTGATCCACTATGGAAACAGAGAAACAACTGATCCACTATGGAAACAGAGAAACAACTGATCCACTATGGAAACAGACACAACTGATCCACTATGGAAACAGAGAAACAGCTGATCCACTATGGAAACAGAGAAACAGCTGATCCACTATGGAAACAACTGATCCACTATGGAAACAGAGAAACAGCTGATCCACTATGGAAACAGAGAAACAACTGATCCACTATGGAAACAAAGAAACAACTGATCCACTATGGAAACAAAGAAACAACTGATCCACTATGGAAACAAAGAAACAACTGATCCACTATGGAAACAGAGAACAACTGATCCACTATGGAAACAGAGAAACAACTGATCCACTATGGAAACAACTGATCCACTATGGAAACAGAGAAACAGCTGATCCACTATGGAAACAACTGATCCACTATGGAAACAGAGCAACAACTGATCCACTATGGAAACAACTGATCCACTATGGAAACAGAGAAACAACTGATCCACTATGGAAACAGAGAAACAACTGATCCAATATGGAAATAGAGAAAAAACTAATCCACTATGGAAACAGAGAAACAGCTGATCCACTATGGAAACAGAGAAACAACTGATCCTCTATGGAAACAGAGTAACAACTGATCCACTATGTAAACAGAGAAACAACTGATCCACTATGGAAACAGAAACAACTGATCCACTATGGAAACAGAGAAACAGCTGATCCACTATGGAAACAACTGATCCACTATGGAAACAGAGAAACAGCTGATCCACTATGGAAACAACTGATCCACTATGGAAACAGAGAAACAACTGATCCACTATGGAAACAACTGATCCACTATGGAAACAGAGAAACAGCTGATCCACTATGGAAACAGAGAATCAACTGATCCACTATGGAAACAGAGAAACAGCTGATCCACTATGGAAACAACTGATCCACTATGGAAACAGAGAAACAGCTGATCCACTATGGAAACAGAGAAACAACTGATCCACTATGGATGGAATGCTACTTCTCTCTCCACGCTGTACCAAATGAAAAACAGACTGGGTGGAAACTTTGTGGTGGAATGTGCCTTTTATCGTTTCAGGATTCACCATAACAACATCTGAATAACTTGTGTGTTTCCCGGACACAGATCTAATCTATAGTTGAGGTCTCAAACACAATGGAAGTTATTAATTGAAAGTGCTTTTTGGTCCAGGACTAGGTTTAGACTAATCCGTGTCTAGAAAAAACATCCCATTAAGCCTAAAGTACAATGATAACATTAGAGAGCGAGGAAAATAGTCTTGATTTACTTTCTTTTTCTAGTTGAGAAATAGGCTACCCAGTCCAGGCTGCATCACATCCGGCCTTGATTGGGAGTCCCATAAGGCGGCATACAATTGTCCCAGCGTCGTCCGTGTTTGGCCGGTGTAGACCGTCATTTTAAATAATAATTTGTTCTTAACTGACTTGCCTAGTTTAAATAAAAGGTTAAAAATTCAAATTAAAATGGTGAGTAGACAGCAAACTGCACATCTGACAAACTACAGGTTACAGGCTTTTGGTGGAACTTCTTATGTGACATTCCAATGTGACTTGAAACATCACACACACTTCCTATCTGTACTTTGAAGACTGATAACACTGATAAATAACAATAGAAGGGTTGAATAAGCAATTTATATGTGTTCCAACTTGTGCCCTATTCCCTATGTAGTGTGCACTACTACTGACTAGGACCCATATAGCACCCTACTCCCTAGCCCCCCCCCCCCCCCCCCCCCCCCCCATAGGGCTCTGGTCTAAAGTAGTGCACTATATAGGGAATAGGGTTCTATTTGGGATGCAGACTTAGTTACCAGGACAGCAGAACATTGACCTCTTTAAGCTACAATGCTACAGTCAGTCCCCCTGTAACAAAATATTTTAAAACATTTTGCAACAGAAAATGTAAACAGGGATTTTCTTATTGGACAAGGATAGGTAGTCCCTCCCCTTTCTTCCGTTTGTTGGCGAATGAACAAGACCCTGGACTACAACTGAACTGCAGTGACTACAGATACGGAACATCAACTGATAACCAGTCTGGATAAAGTGTTACCAAAAGACCCAAGCAGAACTAGGCCCTAAATGAGGCAGATAACAGTCAGGGCTTGACTAAACTGACCCTTGCTCACCATTAAATCCTCAACAGTCGGGCCATAAAAAAAATACCTGTGATATGCTGAAACACACAGGGCCTGATTCTTACAACAGGCCTACATTATGCACTTGTTGACTTTCATACCAAAATAATCTAACTAGAATAATCTAACTAGAATAATCTAACTAGAATAACCTAACTAGAATAATCTAACTAGAATAATCTAACTAGAATAATCTGACTACAATAATCTGACTAGAATAATCTGACTAGAATAATCTAACTAGAATAATCTAACTAGAATAATCTAACTGAAATAATCTAACTAGAATAATCTAACTAGAATAATCTAACTAGAATAATCTGACTAGAATAATCTAACTAGAATAATCTAACTAGAATAATCTAACTGAAATAATCTAACTAGAATAATCTAACTAGAATAATCTAACTGAAATAATCTGACTAGAATAATCTAACTAGAATAATCTAACAAGCAAAACTCCAGCTGTTCCATCATGGTTTGAATGTGTAGTTCACATACTCTTCAATCATCCTGTCTTTTAAAAAGGTTTTTGATATGACTGATTATGATGCGTACTGAGGCTACATGACTCTGTATTGGCTGACTGACTATGATGCGTACTGAGGCTACATGACTCTGTATTGGCTGACTGATTATGATGCGTACTGAGGCTACATGACTCTGTATTGGCTGACTGATTATGATGCGTACTGAGGCTACAACATCACCCTGCTATGCCCCTTAATGGCAGGCTGCAATAACCATTGATAGACTGTAGATACGTAAGTGGACCAGTACCACAATACTACATTTACTACAGAACTAAATTACTACATTACTTCAGAACTACAGATACATCTTACATTTACGTCATTTAGGAGACGCTCTTATCCAGAGCAACTTACATTTCATTTCATTGCATACATTTTTTTTTTTTTTTCCCCCCCCGTACTGGCCCCCGTGGGAATCGAACCCACAACCCTGGCGTTGCAAACACCATGCTCTACCAACTGAGCCACAGGGAAGGCCAGGGTTGTGGGAAGATACTACATTACTACATTACTACAGATAATACATTACAGTACTACAAATACGACAGTACTACAGTACTACATTACTACAGTACTACAGATACTACATTACTACAGTACTACAGATACTACATTACTACAGTACTACATTACTACAGTACTACAGATACTACAGTACTACAGCACTAAAGAACTAAATTACTACATTACTTCAGAAAGTACATTACTACAGATACTACATTACTACATTACTACAGTAGTACATTACTACAGTACTACAGATACTACAGTACTACATTACTACAGCTACTACAGTACTACAGAACTACAGTACTACATTACTACAGTACTACATTACTACAGATACTACAATACTACAGATACTACAGAACTACAGTACTGCATTACTACAGTACTACAGATACTACAGTACTACATTACTACGGATACTACATTACTACAGATACTACAGATGATACATTACCACATTACTACAGATACTACATTACTGCATTACTACAGATACTACATTTACAACATTACTACAGATACTACATTTACTACAGATACTACATCACTACATTACTACAGATACTACATTACTACAGTACCACAGATACTACATTACTACAGATACTACAGATACTACATTACTACAGATATTACATTACTATATTACTACATTACTACAGATACTACAGTACTACATTACTACAGTACTACATTACTACAGATACTACATTGCTACAGATACTACATTACTACAGATACTACAGTACTACAGAACTACAGTACTACAGTACTACATTACTACAGTACTACAGATACTACATTACTACAGATACTACATTACTACATTACTACAGATACTAAATTACTACAGATACTACATTTACTACATTACTACAGAAAGTACATTTACTACAGATACTACATTTACTACATTACTACAGATACTACATTGCTACAGATACTACATTGCTACAGATACTACATTTACTACAGATACTACATTACTATATTACTAGAGATACTACTGATACTACATTACTACATTACTACAGATACTACATTACTACAGATGCTACATTACTACAGTACTACAGATACTACATTACTACAGATACTACAGATACTACATTACTACAGATATTACATTACCATATTACTACATTACTACAGATACTACAGTACTACATTACTACAGTACTACATTACTACAGATACTACATTGCTACAGATACTACATTACTACAGATACTACAGTACTACAGAACTACAGTACTACAGTACTACATTACTACAGTACTACAGATACTACATTACTACAGATACTACATTACTACATTACTACAGATACTAAATTACTACAGATACTACATTTACTACATTACTACAGAAAGTACATTTACTACAGATACTACATTTACTACATTACTACAGATACTACATTGCTACAGATACTACATTGCTACAGATACTACATTTACCACAGATACTACATTACTATATTACTAGAGATACTACTGATACTACATTACTACATTACTACAGATACTACATTACTACAGATGCTACATTACTACAGTACTACAGATACTACATTACTACAGATACTACATTACTACATTACTACATATACTGCATTACTACAGATACTACATTACTACAGTACTACATATACCAAACTACTACAGATACTACATTACTACAGATACTATATTACTACAGATACTACATTACTAAAGGTACTACATTACTACAGATACTACATTACTACATTACTACAGACACTACATTACTACAGACACTACATATACTACATTACTACAGATACTACATTACTACATTACTACAGTACTACAGATACTACAGATACTACATTACTACAGATACTACATTACTACAGTACTACAGATACTACGTTACTACAGATACTACATTACTACAGATACTACATTACTACAGTACTACAGCTACTACAGATACTACATTGCTACATATACTACACTACTACAGATACTACATTACTACAGTACTACATTACTACAGTACTACAGATACTACAGATACTACATTCCTACAGATACTACATTCCTACAGTGCTACATTACTACAGTACTACAGATACTACAGATACTACATTACTACAGATTCTACATTATTACAGATACTACATTACTACAGATACTGCTTAACCTAGTTTAAATGCTCTGGCCAAAACAGTGAGTTTAGATGCTCTGGTTAAAACAGTGAGTTTAAATGCTCTGGTCAAAACAGTGAGTTAAGATGCTCTGGTCAAAACAGTGAGTTAAGATGCTCTGATCAAAACAGTGAGTTTAGATGCTCTGGTCAAAACAGTGAGTTTAGATGCTCTGGTCAAAACAGTGAGTTTAGATGCTCTGGTCAAAACAGTTAGTTAAGATGCTCTGGTCAAAACAGTTAGTTTAAATGCTCTGGTCAAAACAGTGAGTTAAGATGCTCTGGTCAAAACAGTGAGTTAAGATGCTCTGATCAAAACAGTGAGTTTAGATGCTCTGGTCAAAACAGTGAGTTTAGATGCTCTGGTCAAAACAGTGAGTTTAGATGCTCTGGTCAAAACAGTTAGTTAAGATGCTCTGGTCAAAACAGTTAGTTAAGATGCTCTGGTCAAAACAGTGAGTTTAGATTCTCTGGTCAAAACAGTGAGTTTAGATGCTCTGGTCAAAACAGTTAGTTAAGATGCTCTGGTCAAAACAGTTAGTTTAGATGCTCTGGTCAAAACAGTGAGTTTAGATGCTCTGGTCAAAACAGTGAGTTTAAATGCTCTGGTCAAAACAGTGAGTTTAGATGCTCTGGTCAAAACAGTGAGTTTAGATGCTCTGGTCAAAACAGTGAGTTAAGATGCTCTGGTCAAAACAATGAGTTTAGATGCTCTGGTCAAAACAGTGAGTTTAGATGCTCTGGTCAAAACAGTGAGTTTAGATGCTCTGGTCAAAACAGTGAGTTTAGATGCTCTGGTCAAAACAGTGAGTTTAGATGCTCTGGTCAAAACAGTGAGTTTAGATGCTCTGGTCAAAACAGTGAGGTAAGATGCTCTGGTCAAAACAGTGAGTTTAGATGCTCTGGTCAAAACAGTGAGTTTAGATGCTCTGGTCAAAACAGTGAGTTTAGATGCTCTGGTCAAAACAGTGAGTTAAGATGCTCTGGTCAAAAAAGTGAGTTTAGATGCTCTAGTCAAAACAGTGAGTTTAGATGCTCTGGTCAAAACAGTGAGTTAAGATGCTCTGGTCAAAAAAGTGAGTTTAGATGCTCTGGTCAAAACAGTGAGTTTAGATGCTCTGGTCAAAACAGTGAGTTTAGATGCTCTGGTCAAAACAGTGAGTTAAGATGCTCTGGTCAAAACAATGAGTTTAGATGCTCTGGTCAAAACAGTGAGTTTAGATGCTCTGGTCAAAACAGTGAGTTTAGATGCTCTGGTCAAAACAGTGAGTTAAGATGCTCTGGTCAAAAAAGTGAGTTTAGATGCTCTGGTCAAAACAGTGAGTTTAGATGCTCTGGTCAAAACAGTGAGTTTAGATGCTCTGGTCAAAACAGTGAGTTAAGATGCTCTGGTCAAAACAGTGAGTTTAGATGCTCTGGTCAAAACAGTGAGTTTAGATGCTCTGGTCAAAACAGTGAGTTAAGATGCTCTGGTCAAAACAATGAGTTTAGATGCTCTGGTCAAAACAGTGAGTTTAGATGCTCTGGTCAAAACAGTGAGTTAAGATGCTCTGGTCAAAACAATGAGTTTAGATGCTCTGGTCAAAACAGTGAGTTTAGATGCTCTGGTCAAAACAGTGAGTTAAGATGCTCTGGTCAAAACAATGAGTTTAGATGCTCTGTTAATGCCAATAATTTTCTCCCTGTAAGGTCTACTACACCTGTTGTATTCGGCGCATGTAACTAATACAATTTGATTTGTGAAATGATTTGGTCAAAACAGTGAGTTAATATCCTCTGGTTAAAACAGTGAGTTATATTTCTGAACTATTCATTACACATGGTAAATAAACGTGTAACTATATAATGTAAAGGATAACACAACGAGGGGACTATGCGTTGTATGGATAATAAATGAACGACGTGGAAGGTGTGTTAGTGGAGTGGAAAAACTGACCTTCCACGGAGTTATTTTCCAGAGAACAGCATAATTATCCCTTTTGATACCATGGCTATAATTTAACACATTTACCTCTAGAAATGTGTTCATTTACCTCTAGAAATGTGTTCAACAGCCACTGAAGTAGCTAGCAAGTTTACTAGATAGCTACAGTGGTCGCCTTGGTAACCAAACAAACAGACCTGCTAGCTCAGCTAACCAAACCGTCAGTGCTAGCATGCTAACTATGAAAATCACATTTTATAAATGACAAATCATCTTTTCAATTCAACTTTTGCTTTGAAAAGCAGCTCAAATATAGAACGTGGAAGAATGAACTAAAGCCATTGAATTGTACCGTGTTGATATATCGTGTGTAATAGAATGAATTAAAGCCATTGAATTGTACTGTGTTGATATATTGTGTGTAATAGAATGAACTAAAGCCATTGAATTGTACCCTGTTGATATACTGTGTGTAATAGAATGAACTAAAGCCATTGAATTGTACAGTGTTGATATATTGTGTGTAATAGAATGAACTAAAGCCATTGAATTGTACTGTGCTGATACACTGTGAGTTATAGGGAAATATTGCACGCTCTAGAATGCCCTTCAAGCCAATCAGAAACAAGTATTTAACAATGCCATGGTATAATAGGTGTATAATACAGCCTAATATGAACCTATTAAGTTATGATTGTAACAACACCTGCTCTAATGACACATACTGCGTCTCCTGGACTGTCGGACCACCATTTCATTATGTTTGCAATCGCAACAAATAATCTGCTCAGACCCCAACCAAGGATCATCAAAAGCTGTGCTATAAATTCTCGGACAACCCAAAGATTCCTAGATGACCTTCCAGACTCCCTCCACCTATTCAAGGATGTCAGAGTACAAAATTCAGTTAACCTCTCTTGGGTAGGGGGCAGTATTTTCACCTCCGAATGAAAAGCGTGCCCAAAGTAAACTGCCTGTTTCTCAGGCCCAGAAGCTAGGATATGCATATAATTGGTCGATTTGGATAGAAAACACTCTAAAGTTTCTAAAACTGTTAAAATAATGTCTGTGAGTATAACAGAACTGATATGGCAGGTGAAACCCCGAGGACAAACCATCCAGGGGAAAGAAAATTGAGGTCATAGGATTTTCAATGGGTTTCTATGGGATACCCGTATTAATAGGAACCTGGTTGCAGTTCCTATGGCTTCCACTAGATATCAACAGTCTTTAGAAATTGTTTGATGTTTTTCTTTTGAGAAATGAAGAAGTACTCCTATTCATTGTAAGTGTCACTCCAGGTGGACTCTATTGTTTTGGTGCACATAGACTGGAGCGCGCTTCACGTTGTTTATATCCGGTATTAGAAACAGTTTATTCCGTCTTAAATTATCGATTATTTACGTTTTAGGGTACCTGAGGTTGGATTAGGAACGTTGTTTGGACCAAGTTTACAGGTAACTTATTAGTTACTTTGTAGGCATGTTGGGCGAGTTGAAACTGGTGTATTTCTGAATCAAATGCGCCAAATAAATGGACATTTTTGGGACATAAAGAAGGACATTATCGAACAAAAGGACCATTTGTGATTTTTCTGGGACAATTTGGAGTGCCAACAGAAGAAGATCTTCAAAGGTAAGGCATGAATTATATTGTTGTTTCTGACTTTGTGGCGCACCTGCCTGGTTGAAATATGATTTTCATGTGTTTGTATGCAGGGCGCTGTCCTCAGATAATCGCATGGTTTTCTTTCGTCATAAAGCCTTTTTGAAATCGGACACAGCGGCTGGATTAACAAGAAGTTAAGCTTTATTTTGATGTATAACACATATATTTTCAAGAATGTTAAATATTTGAATTCGGTATTTTTGAATTTCGTGCTCTGCAATTTCACCAGATGTTGGCCAGGTGGGACGCTACCATCCCACCTGCCCATAAGAAGTTAACCAGCTAACTGAGGATCTAAATGCAACCTTGCATAATATCCTAGATGCAGTCGCACCCTTAAAAACAGAAAACATTAGTCACAAGAAATTTGCTCCCTGGTATACAGAAAATACCCGAGCTCTGAAGCAAGCTTCCAGAAAATTGGAAAGGAAATGGTTCTCCACCAAACTGGAAGTCTTCCGACTAGCTTGGAAAGACAGTACCTTGCAATATCGAAGAACCCTCACTGCTGCTCGATCATCCTATTTTTCCAACCTAATTGAGGAGAATAATAACAATCCAAAATGTATTTTTGATACTGTTGCAAAGCTAACTACAAAGCCGCATTCAACAAGAGAGGATGGCTTTCACTTAAGCAGTGATACATTCATGAACTTTGATGAAAAGATCATGATCATTAGAAAGAAAATTACGGACTCCCCTTTTAAATCTGCGTATTTCTCCAAAGCTCAGTTGTCCTGAGTCTGCACAGAACTGCCAGGATCTAGGATCAATGGAGACACTGAAGCTTTTTAATCCTGTATCTCTTGACATATTCATGAAAATAGTCACTGGACTGGACCCTAAACTGGACCCTATTCCAACTAAACTACTGAAAGAGCTGCTTCCTGTGCTTGGCCCTCCTATGTTGAACATAATAAACGGCTCCCTATCCACCGGATGTGAACCAAACTCACTAAAAGTGGCAGTAATAAAACTCTCTTGAAAAAGAAAAACCAAGAAAATTTTAAATTTTAAAAATAAATAAAATCGGCCTATATTGAATCTCCCATTCCTCTAAAAAAAAAATGAAAAAGCTGATGCGCAGCAACTCACTGCCTTCCTGAAGACAAACAATGTATACGAAACGCTTCAGTCTGGTTTTAGACCCCATCATAGCACTGAGACTGCACTTGTGAAGGTGGTAAATGACCTTTTAATGGCGTCAGACTGAGGCTCTGCATCTGTCCTCGTGCTCCTAGACCTTAGTGCTGCTTTTGACACCATCGATTACCACATTCTTTTGGAGAGATTAGAAATCCTAATTGGTCTAGATGTACAAGTTCTTGCCTAGTTTAGATCTTATCTGTCTGAAAGATATCAGTTTGTCTCTGTGGACGGTTTGTCCTCTGACAAATCAATTGTACGGTGTTCCTCAAGGTTCCATTTTAGGACCACTATTGTTATCACTATATATTCTACCTCATGGTGATGTCATTCGGGAAAGACAATGTCAAATTTCACTGCAATGGGGAGACACACAGCTGTACATTTCGATGAAACATGGTGAAGCCCCAAATTTGCCCTCCCTGAAAACCTTTGTTTCAGACATAAGGAAGTGGGTGGCTGCAATTTTCTTACTTTTAAACTCAAAACAGAGATGCTTGTTCTAGGTCCCAAGAAACAAAGAGATCTTCTGTTGAATCTGACAATTAATCTTGATGGTTGTAGAGTCGTCTCAAATAAAACTGTGAAGGACCTCGGCGTTACTCTGGACCCTGATCTCTCTATTGACGAACATATCAAGACTGTTTCAAGGACAGCTTTTTTTCCATCTACGTGTCACGTCCTGACCAGTAGAGGGTGTAGTTGGGTCAGGACGTGGCAGAAGAGTCTGTGTGTTTGTGTTGTTTCATTAATTTTGGCCGTGTGACTTCCAATCAGGCACAGCTGTAGAGGGTTGTGGCTGATTGGGAGTCACACATAAGTGGCCTACTTTGCCTTTTGGGGTGGTGGGGAATTGTTGTGTGCACTGCTGCGTTTTGTTTGAGCCTGCCACGCTGTTGCTGTTGTGAGTATTGTTTGTTTGTTTGTTGTTTTGTTTGTTTCAAGTGGATGCTCTACTCCTTTTTTTTGAACATTAAAAAATATGAGTATCCACACTTCCGCTGCGCCTTGGTCCTATTTCACTGAAGACAACTGTGACACTACGAAACATTGCACAAATCAAAACATTTTGTCCAGAAATGATGCAGAAAAGCTAATCCATGTTTTTGTCACTTCTAGGTTATCTGTAAGGTCCCTCAGTCGAGCAGTGAATTTCCAACACAGATTCAACCACAGAGACCAGGGAACAGACAATGTATATTCCTTTGAGCATGGTGAAGTTTTTAATTAAACTTTGGATGGTGTATCAATATACCCAGTCACTACAGAGATACAGGCAACCTTCCTCTTGCCAGAGAGGAAGGAAACCACTCAGGAAATTTCACCATGAGGCCAATGGTGACTTTAACGGCTGTGCTGGGAGAATACTGAGGATGGATCAATAACATTGTAGTTACTCCCCCCCCCCATTCACACAATCTATCTCTTCTCACTCTTCTGACCTGACTACAGGTAGAAGAACACTGCATTGTTCTTAGCCCCAGGCTAGATTAGCCTGTGTTTTCACACAAGCATTTGTTAACCTTGGGCTAAGGATTCACAATTGTTGTTACAAGTTCCCTGGCAGTGATTGTTGTCAGCACCTCACAACCCTGAGCTGCACATTCTGAACTGCAAACACAAGCAGAGCCTGGGGGGGTATCATGAACCTGCCTCTCAAACGCTCTCTGACCTGGGGGGTACCATAAACCTGCCTCTCAAACGCTCTCTGACCTGGGGGGTATCATAAACCTGCCTCTCAAACGCTCTCTGACCTGGGGGGGTATCATAAACCTGCCTCTCAAACGCTCTCTGACCTGGGGGGTATCATAAACCTGCCTCTCAAACGCTCTCTGACCTGGGTGGTATCATAAACCTGCCTCTCAAACGCTCTCTGACCTGGGGGGGTATCGTAAACCTGCCTCTCAAACGCTCTCTGACCTGGGGGGTACCATAAACCTGCCTCTTAAATGCTCTCTGACCTGGGGGGTATCATAAACCTGCCTCGCAAACGCTCTCTGACCTGGGGGGGTATCATGAACCTGCCTCTCAAACGCTCTCTGACCTGGGGGGGTATCATGAACCTGCCTCTCAAACGCTCTCTGACCTGGGGGGTATCATAAACCTGCCACTCGAACGCTCTCTGACCTGGGGGGTACCATAAACCTGCCTCTCAAACGCTCTCTGACCTTGGGGGGTATCATGAACCTGCCTCTCAAACGCTCTCTGACCTGGGGGGTACCATAAACCTGCCTCTCAAACGCTCTCTGACCTGGGGGGGTACCATAAACCTGCCTCTTAAATGCTCTCTGACCTGGGGGGGGTACCATAAACCTGCCTCTCAAATGCTCTCTGACCTGGGGGGGGTACCATAAACCTGCTTCTTAAATGCTCTCTGACCTGGGGGGTATCATAAATCTGCCTCTAAAATGCTCTCTGACCTATTCCATCTCTACATTACCAACTGAGTCTCTCACAGGACTATTCCATCTCTACATTACCAATTGAGTCTCTCACAGGACTATTCCATCTCTACATTACCAACTGAGTCTCTCACAGGACTATTCCATCTCTACATTACCAACTGAGTCTCTCACAGGACTATTACCATCTCTACATTACCAACTGAGTCTCTCACAGGACTATTCCATCTCTACATTACCAACTGAGTCTCTCACAGGACTATTCCATCTCTACATTACCAACTGAGTCTCTCACAGGACTATTCCATCTCTACATTACCAACTGAGTCTCTCACAGGACTATTCCATCTCTACATTACATTGTATCAAGTCTCTCTTTTGAAAGGACTCCCTGCACCAGAACTGCAGCCAAGATGTGGTTGTCACAGTAATACTTGGTTTGGAGTAGACACCAGAGTGATTCTATTATGGGCATGGAGACTATTAGAAAGAATTATGCAACAGGAAGGATCATATTTGTGGTGTCGCAAATACATCAGATGACTCTTCCCTGATAAAGGAAAGGTTATATACCTAATACCACTGAATTTTATTTAATCTCTCTCTCTCATTATTTATCAATCCATCTCTCTGTCTATCTCTCCCTTCCCTCTGTCTGCTGCCTCTCCCTTCTCTCTGTCTGCCTCTCCCTTCTCTCTGTCTGCTGCCTCTCCCTTCTCTCTGTCTATCTCTCCCTTCCCTCTGTCTGCTGCGTCTCCCTTCTCTCTGTCTGCTGCCTCTCCCTTCTCTCTGTCTGCCTCTCCCTTCTCTCTGTCTACTGCCTCTCCCTTCTCTCTGTCTGCCTCTCCCATATCTCTGTCTGCTGCCTCTCCTTTCCCTCTGTCTGCCTCTCCCTTCTCTCTGTCTGCTGCCTCTCCCTTCTCTCTGTCTGCTGCCTCTCCCTTCTCTCTGTCTGCCTCTCCCTTCTCTCTGTCTGCTGCCTCTCCCTTCTCTCTGTCTGCCTCTCCCTTCTCTCTGTCTGCTGCCTCTCCCTTCTCTCTGTCTGCTGCCTCTCTCTTCTCTCTGTCTGCCTCTCCCTTCCCTCTGTCTGCCTCTCCCATATCTCTGTCTGCTGCCTCTCCCATCTCTCTGTCTGCTGCCTCTCCCTTCTCTCTGTCTGCCTCTCCCTTTTCTCTGTCTGCCTCTCCCTTCTCTCTGTCTGCCTCTCCCTTTTGTCTTCCTCTCCCTTTTCTCTGTCTGCCTCTCCCTTCTCTCTGTCTGCCTCTCCCTTTTCTCTGTCTTCCTCTCCCTTCTCTCTGTCTGCCTCTCCCTTTTCTCTGTCTGCCTCTCCCTTCCCTTTGTCTGCCTCTCCCTTCTCTCTGTCTGCCTCTCCCTTTTCTCTGTCTGCCTCTCCCTTCTCTCTGTCTGCCTCTCCCTTCTCTCTGTCTGCCTCTCCCTTCTCTCTGTCTGCCTCTCCCTTCTCTCTGTCTGCCTCTCCCTTCTCTCTGTCTTTATCTCTCACTCTGCTTCTTTCTCACCCTCTCTCTCTCTCTCTCTCTCTCTCTCTCTCTCTTCCTCTCTCTCTCTACCTCTCTTCCTCTCTCTCTAGGCTAAGTACCGTGTTATAACGATGTGCAAATAGTTAAAGTACAAAAGGGAAAATAAATAAACAATAGTGTTTGTTCTTCACTGGTTGCCCTTTTCCTGTGGCAACAGGTCACAAATCTTGCTGCTGTGATGTCACACTGTGGTATTTCACCCAGTAGATATGGGAGTTTATCAAAATTGGATTTGTTTTCGAATTCTTTGTGAGTCTGTGTAATCTGAGGGAAATATGCGTCTCTAATATGGTCATACATTTGTCAGGAGGTTAGGAAGTGCAGCTCAGTTTCCACCTCATGTTGTGGGCAGTGTTGCACCGAGCCTGTCTTCTCTTGAGAGCCAGGTCGGCCTCAAAGCTTTCCTTAACTTTGGGTCAGTCACAGTGGTCAGGTATTCTGCCACTGTGTACTCTCTGTTTAGGGCCAAATAGCATTCTAGTTTCCTCTGTTTTTTGTTCATTCTTTCCAATTCCAAGTAATTATCTTTTTGTTTTCTCATGATTTGGTTGGGTCTAATTATGTTGCTGTTCTGGGGCTCGGTGGGGTCTGTTTGTGTTGGTGAACAGGGCCCCAGGACCAGCTTGCTAAGGGGACTCTTCTCCAGGTTCATCTCTCTTTAGGTGATGGCTTTGTTATGGAAAGTTTGAGAATCGCTTCCTTTTAGGATTTTGGAAGGTTTGAGAATCGCTTCCTTTTCTGGATGTTGATAATTAGCGGGTATCGGCCTAATTCTGCTCTGCATGCATTATTTGGTGTTTTAGGTTGTACACAGGGCATGTTTTTGTTCAAAATTCTGCATGCAGAGTCTCATATTTGGTCATGTAAATGTTTTTGCTGTTTGTTCTTTGTTATACAGCCTAAAAGATTGGAGAAGTGGTTTATCCACACATCTCCATTTTGGATAGATAACTCTCCGTGTTGTTGTTTGTTTAGTGTTTTCCAATTTTCCCAGAAATGGTTAGATTCTATGGATTCTTCATTTACATTGAGTTGATTTCTGACGTGCTGTTCCTTCTTCCTCTGTAGTGTATTTCTGTATTGTTTTAGTGATTCACCATAGTGAAGAAGTAGACTCATGTTTCCTGGGTTTTTTTGGTTGGACAGGTTTCTCAATTTCTTTCTTAGGTTTTTACATTCTTCATCAAACCATTTCTCATTGTTGTTAATTTTCTTAGGTTGTCTGCTTTAAACATTTTGATTTGATAGGGAAGCTGAAAGGTCAAATATACAGTTTAGTCTTTCTACTGCCAAGTTTACACCTTCACTATTACAGTGAAATGTTTTGTCCAGAAAGTTGTCTAAAAGGGATTGAATGTGTTGTTGTCTAATTGTTTTTTGGTAGGTTTCCACACTACTTTCCTTCCATCTATAGCATTTCTTAATATTGTTCACTTCCTTTGGCTTTGATGCTTCATGATTGAGTATTGCTCTGTTCCAGTAGACTGTGGTTTTGCTGTGATAGTGGTGTGACTGTGAACGCTCTGAGAGACTCTGGGTTGAGGTCAGTGATAAAGTCATCTACAGTACTACTTCCAAGGGATGAGCTATAGGTGTACCTACCATAGGAGTCTCCTCAAAGCCTACCATTAACTATGTACAGACCCAGCAAGCGACAGAGCTGCAGGAGTTATGACCCATTTTGATAGTTGTTTTGTCATAGTTGTGTCTAAGGGGCATAATTGGGAGGGAATACTGTCACCTCCAGGTAGGTGTTTGTCCCCCTGTGTGCTGAGGGTGTCAGGTTCTTGTCCAGTTCTGGCATTTAGGTCACCACAGACTAGTACATGTCCCTGGGCCTGGTAATGATTGATTTCCCCCTCCAGGATGGAGAAGCTGTTTTCATTAAAGTATGGGGATTCTAGTGGGGGGATATAGGTAGGATGGAGAAGCTGTCTTCATTAAAGTATGGGGAATCTAGTGGGGGGATATAGGTAGCACACAGGAGGACATTTCTCTCTGTTGAGATCATTTCCTTTTGAATTTCAAGCCAAATGTAAAATGTTCCTGTTTTGATTAATTTAATAGAGTGGGTTAGGTCTGCTCTATACCAAATTAACATACCCCCTGAGTCCCTTCCCTGTTTCACACCTGGTAGTTTGGTGGATGGTGGACTACCAGCTCTCTGTAACCTAGAGGGATACCAGTAAGTCCATTTCCTCTACACCATGTTTCTTATAGGATGACAATATCTGTAGGATTTCAAATGTTCCTGCTCTTTAGGCCAAAGGCAGATGAGCTCAGACCTTGTGTATCCAGGATGGGATAGTAAAAGCTTTGTGTTCCATTGTGTCTAGAGTTGTTTTCTTGTGGTCTCTCTCTCTCTATGTCTGCATTTCTCTCGCTCTCTATCTTTCTCTTTGCCTCTCTCTCTCTCCTTGCCTCTCTCTCTTTGCCTCTCTCTCTCTCTCTTTGCCTCTCTCTCTCCTTGCCTCTCTCTTTGCCTCTCTCTCTCTCCTTGCCTCTCTCTCTCCCTCCCTGCCTCTCTCTCTTTGCCTCTCTCTCTCTCTCTCTTTGCCTCTCTCTCTCCTTGCCTCTCTCTTTGCCTCTCTCTCTCCTTGCCTCTCTCTTTGCCTCTCTCTCTCCTTGCCTCTCTCTCCTTGCCTCTCTCTTTACCTCTCTCCCTCCCTGCCTCTTTCTCTTTGCCTCTCTCTCGCTCTCCTTGCCTCTTTCTCTTTGCCTCTCTCTCGCTCTCCTTGCCTCTCTCTCTCCCTCCCTGCCTCTTTCTCTTTGCCTCTCTCTCGCTCTCCTTGTCTCTCTCTCTCCCTCCCTGCCTCTCTCTCTTTGCCTCTCTCTCTCTCTCTCTCTCTCTCCTTGCCTCTCTCTTTACCTCTCTCCTTGCCTCTTTCTCTTTGCCCCTCTCTCTCTCTCGCTCTCTCTCTTTGCCTCTCTCTCTCCTTGCCTCTCTCTTTGCCTCTCTCTCTCCTTGCCTCTTTCTCTTTGCCTCTCTCTCTCTCTCTCCGCCTCTCTCTCTCCGCCTCTCTCTCTCTCTAACATCTGAACTGATAGCTACGTAGACCTATCAAGACTACACGAGAAGGACATTCTATTTCTACAAGCATCATTCTGTGTCAGTCTTACAGACAGCAGCATTTAGCATTTTCTCAGTGTTTGAAGATAGGATTGAGATGGATCGCCTACTTTGAGTAACAAATAAATGCCTGTGTGGACTTTTGTTGTATTTTTCTGTTCTACTAGACAACGTGTGGCCTTCGGATGTCTCCTCTCACTGGCCAGCAACACATCCATTTATCTTCCAGCCAGAGAGTGAGATAGCACCCGTTATCAAACGTAGCCTACGCCTTCTGCAGAGTTGCTCCTCATTCCTACGGATTGTAAAAAAGGCACTAGGCAACTTACAGATTCAACAGCCTACTGATTGTCGTGAGGGTGTTATATTCATAGATTGGGCTATAAGTGTCACACCCTGATCGGTTTCAAACAGTCTTTGTGCTTATCTACACCCCCCCCCCCCCACCCGTCCAGGTGTCGCCCATCTTCCCCATTATCCCCTGTGTATTTATACCTGTTTTCTCTGTATGTCTGTTGACAGTTCGTCCTCCTCTGACCTCTCAGTCTGCCCCTGCCGTCCTGTCCCTGCCTGACTCTGACCTGATTACGAACCTCTGCCTGTCCTCAACCTGCCCTTTGGCCCCGTGTAAACTACTGAGAACTGCACTATCCACTTCCTGTGTCTGGGTCATATCCTGAGTCGTGATAATGGCCTACATAACCTATATTAGGAATATATGCGCAAAAAATGCATTTGGCAACAAACAACAACAAAAAACACCCAGGCTATTACAAACAGACAGATGGTAGTGGACGATTCTCCATTGACTGTAGGGCTAAGCGAGGCCTAATCACATGACTGAAAGGCATAGACATCTTTCCATTCAAACTAAGGCATAGGGCAGGGCTATTCAACTGACGGTCTGCGGGACAGATCCGGCCTCTTTATTCATTTATACTGGCCTTTTGATAAATTCTGAACATTAATTTAAATAACTGCAACATAAAATTATCCCCCCCCCAAATCCAACTGACAAAATGACAAGTATTAGTGGGGTTGTCTATAGTGTCTATAGTGTCTATAGTGTCTATAGTGTCCATAGTGTCTATAGTGGGGTTGTCTATAGAGGGGTTGTCTATAGTGTCTATAGTGTCTATAGTGGGGTTGTCTATAGTGTCTATAGTGTCTATAGTGGGGTTGTCTATAGTGTCTATAGTGTCTATAGTGGGGTTGTCTATAGTGTCTATAGTGTCTATAGTGTCGATAGTGTCTATAGTGTCTATAGTGTCTATAGTGTCTATAGTGTCTATAGTGGGGTTGTCTATAGTGTCTATAGTGTCTATAGTGGGGTTGTCTATAGTGTCTATAGTGTCTATAGTGTCTATAGTGGGGTTGTCTATAGTGTCTATAGTGTCTATAGTGTCTATAGTGGGGTTGTCTATAGTGTCTATAGTGTCTATAGTGGGGTTGTCTATAGTATCTATAGTGGGGTTGTCTATAGTGTCTATAGTGGGGTTGTCTATAGTGTCTATAGTGTCTATAGTGGGGTTGTCTATAGTGGGGTTGTCTATAGTGTCTATAGTGGGGTTGTCTATAGTGTCGATAGTGTCTATAGTGTCTATAGTGTCTATAGTGGGGTTGTCTATAGTGTCTATAGTGTCTATAGTGTCTATAGTGTCTATAGTGGGGTTGTCTATAGTGTCTATAGTGTCTATAGTGGGGTTGTCTATAGTGTCTATAGTGTCTATAGTGTCGATAGTGTCTATAGTGTCTATAGAGGGGTTGTCTATAGTGTCTATAGTGTCTATTGTGTCTATAGTGGGGTTGTCTATAGAGTCTGTAGTGTCTATAGTGGGGTTGTCTATAGTGGGGTTGTCTATAGTGGGGTTGTCTATAGTGTCTATAGTGTCTATAGTGTCTATAGTGTCTATAGTGGGGTTGTCTATAGTGTCTATAGTGTCTATAGTGGGGTTGTCTATAGTGTCTATAGTGTCTATAGTGTCTATAGTGTCTATAGTGGGGTTGTCTATAGTGTCTATAGTGTCTATAGTGTCTATAGTGTCTATAGTGTCTATAGTGGGGTTGTCTATAGTGTCTATAGTGTCTATAGTGTCTATAGTGTCTATAGTGTCTATAGTGGGGTTGTCTATAGTGTCTATAGTGTCTATAGTGTCTATAGTGTCTATAGTGTCTGTAGTGTCTATAGTGGGGTTGTCTATAGTGGGGTTGTCTATAGTGTCTATAGTGTCTATAGTGTCTATTGTGTCTATAGTGTCTATAGTGTCTATAGTGGGGTTGTCTATAGTGGGGTTGTCTATAGTGGGGTTGTCTATAGTGTCTGTAGTGTCTATAGTGGGGTTGTCTATAGTGGGGTTGTCTATAGTGTCTGTAGTGTCTATAGTGGGGTTGTCTATAGTGGGGTCGTCTATAGTGTCTATAATGGGGTTGTCTATAGTTTTATTCGTTTTTATTTACAAAATATTATGACCTCATTCCTGAACAACTCTCAGGAACAGGAACAAGCCTTCTGACAAAAAACCCACCTAATGACTGAGGGAAAAGAATTCAAAGTTTCCTTCAGACTGGAATGTGGCATTACCTGATTTGACATACCTTTGTCTTATTTATTGAGATGCTTAGTTTTCAGATGACTTAAAAAGCTTTTAATAGTTGTTTAAATAACTTCTTTTTTTAAATAGTGAGCCAGCTATGTGCCTTTTCCTTTGCAATGATTCAAAAAACAATTTGGTTGCAACTCGACTCATGTTGGTTGAGCAGTTGAACTTCTGAATCTACAGTTGAAGTCGGAAGTTTACATACACTTAGGTTGGAGTCATTAAAACTCGTTTTTCAACCACTCCACAAATTTCTTGTTAACAAACTATAGTTTTGAAAAGTCGGTTAGGACATCTACTTTGTGCTTGACACAAGTAATTTTTCCAACAATTGTTTACAGACAGATTATTTCACTTATAATTCACTGTATCACAATTCCAGTGGGTCAGAAGTTTACATACACTAAGTTGACTGCTTTTAAACAGCTTGGAAAATTCCAGAAAATTATGTCATGCTTTTAGAAGCTTCTGATAGGCCAATTGACATCATTTGAGTCAATTGGAGGTGCACCTGTGGATGTATTTCAAGGCCTACCTTCAAACTCAGTGCCTCTTTGCTTGACATCATGGGAAAATCTAAAGAAATCAGCCAAGATCTCAGAAAAAAAATTGTAGACCTCCACAAGTCTGGTTCATCCTTGGGAGCAATTTCCAAATGTCTGAAGGTACCACGTTCATCTGTACAAACAATAGTACGCAAGTATAAACACCATGGGACCACGCAGCCGTCATACCACTCAGGAAGGAGATGCGTTCTATCTTCTGGAGATATGGGGACAAAGATCGTACTTTTTGGAGAAATATCCTCTGGTCTGATGGAACAAAAATATAACTGTTTGGCCATAATGACCATCGTTATGTTTGGAGGAAAAAGGGGGATGCTCGCAAGCCGAAGAACACCATCCCAACCGTGAAGCACGGGGGTGGCAGCATCATGTTGTGGGGGTGCTTTGCTGCAGGAGGGATTGGTGCACTTCACAAAATAGATGGCATCATGAGGCAGGGAAAATTATGTGGATATATTGAAGCAACATCTTAAGACATCAGTTAGGAAGTTAAAGCTTGGTCACAAATGGGTCTTCCAAATGAACAATGACCATAAGCATACTTCCAAAGTTGTGGCAAAATGGCTTAAGGACAACAAAGTCAAGGTATTGGAGTGGCCATCACAAAGCCCTGACCTCAAACCTATAGAAAATGTGTGGGCAGAACTGAAAAAGCGTGTGCGAGCAAGGAGGCCTACAAACCTGACTCAGTTACACCAGCTCTGTCAGGAGGAATGGGCCAAAATTCACCCAACTTATTTAACTGGGCCCAAGTTAAACAATTTAAAGGCAATGCTACCAAATACTAATTGAGTGTATGTAAACTTTTGACCCACTGGGAATGTGATGAAAGTAATAAAAGCTGAAATAAATAATTCTCTCTACTATTATTCTGACATTTCACATTCTTAAAATAAAGTGGTGATCCTAACTGACCTAAGACAGGGAATTTTTACTAGGATTAAATGTCAGGAATTGTGAAAAACTGAGTTTAAATGTGTTTGGCTAAGGTGTATGTAAACTCCCGACTTCAACTGTAGTTGAATAGCCCTGGCAGAGGGTGTCTGTATGGTTGTTCATCAACTTATTTTTTTACTTATTTACTTTTACTTTTTTTTACTATTTACTATTTACTTTATTTACTTATTTATTTTGTACATAATGTTGCCGCTACCATCTCTTATGACCGAACATAGCTTTTGGACATCAGAACAGCGATTCCTCACCACGATCTGGCAGAACTATTTTTCTTTAACGAGTCTGACGAGCCCGACGTGAATGACATACTCCCGGGAACACATCCAGATCCCTGTCATTTAGGAAGGCAGAGAAAAAGGGGCCGGCGGGCGGGCTGCCTTCTGAGAATTCGTAGGCGATTGAATAAACCCCCACTACCTTCCACAAACGTGCAAATCTTTGGAAAATAAAATCCATGACCTACGCGGAAGATTAACGGGACATTCAAAACTGTAACATCTTATGCTTCACAGCGTCGTGGCTGAATGACGACATTGTCAACATACAGCTGGCTGGTTATACTCTGTTTTGGAAGGATAGAACAGTGGCGTCTGGTAAGACATAGCGTGGTGGTCTATGTATTTTTGTAAATAACAGCTGGTGCACGATATCTAAGGAAGTCTCAAGGTTTTGCTCGCCTGACGAAGAGTATCTCATGATAAGCTGTAGACCACACTATCTACCTAGAGAGTTTTTATCTGTATTTTAGTAGCTGTTAGTAGACAGCACTCAATGAGCTGTATTCCAACATTAGCAAACAGGAAAACGCTCACCCTGTAGCACTCACATCGACACTCACATAGCCATGAAGTGCTTGGAGTGGCTGGTCATGGCTCACATCAACACCGTCATCCCAGAAACCCTCGACCCACTCCAATTCGCATACCGCCCCAACAGATCCACAGATGACCCAATTCAATCGCACTCCACACTGCCCTTTCCCACCTGGACACAAGGAACACCTACGTGAGAATGCTATTCATTGACTACAGCTCAGCGTTCAACACCATAGTGCCCATGAAGCTCATCAATAAGCTAAGGACCCTGGGACTGAACACCTCCCTCTGCAACTAGATCCTGGACTTCCTGACAGGCCACCCCCAGGTGGTGAGGGTAGGCAACAACACATCCGCCACACTGATCCTCAACACGGGAGCCCCTCAGGGGTGCGTGCTCAGTCCCCTCCTGTACTCCCTGTTCACTCATGACTGCACGGACAGGTACGACTCCAACACCATCATTAAGTTTGCCGATGACAACAGTGGTAGGCCTGATCACCGACAACAATGAGACAGCCTATAGGGAGGTCAGAGACCTGGCTGTGTGGTGCCAGGACAACAACCTCTCCCTCAATGTGATCAAGACTAAGGAGATGATTGTGGACTACAGGAAAAAGAGGACCGAGCACACCCCATTCTCATCGACGGGGCTGTAGTGGAGCAGGTTGAGAGCTTCAAGTTCCTTGGTGTCCACATCACCAACAAACGCACATGGTCCACAACGAAACCTATTCCCCCTTAGGAGACTGAAAAGATTTGGCATGGGTCCTCAGATCCTCAAAAGGTTCTACAGTTTCTCCATCGAGAGCATCCTGACGGGTTGCATCACTGTCTGGTACAGCAACTGCTCGACCTACGACCGCAAGGCATTACAGAGGGTAGTGCGTACGGCCCAGTACATCACTGGGGCAAAGCTTCCTGCCATCCAGGACCTCTATACCAGGCGGTGTGAGAGGAAGGCCCAAAAATTGTCAAAGACTCCACCCACCTTAGTCATAGACTGTTCTCTCTACGACCGCATAGCAAGTGGTACCGGAGCACCATTGACTCTGTACCGGTACCCCCTGTATATAGCCTCCACATTGACTCTGTACCAGTACCCCCTGTATATAGCCTCCACATTGACTCGGTACCGGTACCCCCTGTATATAGCCTCCACATTGACTCTGTACCGGTACCCCCTGTATATAGCCTCCACATTGACTCTGTACCGGTACCCCCTGTATATAGCCTCCACATTGACTCTGTACCGGTACCCCCTGTATATAGCCTCCACATTGACTCGGTGCCGGTACCCCCTGTATATAGCCTCCACATTGACTCTGTACCGGTAACCCCCTGTATATAGCCTCCACATTGACTCTGTACCGGTAACCCCTGTATATAGCCTCCACATTGGCTCTGTACCGGTACCCCCTGTATATAGCCTCCACATTGACTCTGTACCGGTACCCCCTGTATATAGCCTCCACATTGACTCTGTACCGGTACCCCCTGTATATAGCTTCCACATTGACTCTGTACCGGTACCCCCTGTATATAGCCTCCACATTGACTCTGTACCGGTACTCCCTGTATATAGCCTCCACATTGACTCTGTACCGGTACTCCCTGTATATAGCCTCCACATTGACTCTGTACCGGTACCCCCTGTATATAGCCTCCACATTGACTCTGTACCGGTACCCCCTGTATATAGCCTCCACATTGACTCTACCGGTACCCCCTGTATATAGCCTCCACACTGACTCTGTACCGGTACCCCCTGTATATAGCCTCCACATTGACTCTGTACCGGTACCCCCTGTATATAGCCTCCACATTGACTCTGTACCGGTACGCCCTGTATATAGCCCCCACATTGACTCTGTACCGGTACCCCCTGTATATAGCCTCCACATTGATTCTGTACCGTAACACCCTGTATATAGCCTCCACATTGACTCTGTACCGGTACCCCCTGTATATAGCCTCCACATTGACTCTGTACCGTAACACCCTGTATATAGCCTCCACATTGACTCTGTACCGGTACCCCTGTATATAGCCTCCACATTGACTCTGTACCGGTACCCCCTGTATATAGCCTCCACATTGACTCTGTACCGTAACACCCTGTATATAGCCTCCACATTGACTCTGTACCGGTACCCCCTGTATATAGTCTCCACATTGACTCTGTACCGGTACCCCCTGTATATAGCCTCCACATTGACTCTGTACCGGTACCCCCTGTATATAGCCTCCACATTGACTCGGTACCGGTACCCTCTGTATATAGCCTCCACTTAGACTCTGTACCAGTACCCCCTGTATATAGCCTCCACATTGACTCTGTACCGGTACCCCCTGTATATAGCCTCCACATTGACTCTGTAACGGTACCCCCTGTATATAGCCTCCACATTGACTCTGTACCGGTACTCCCTGTATATAGCCTCCACATTGACTCTGTACCGGTACTCCCTGTATATAGCCTCCACATTGACTCTGTACCGGTACTCCCTGTATATAGCCTCCACATTGACTCTGTACCGGTACCCCCTGTATATAGCCTCCACATTGACTCTGTACCGGTACCCCCTGTATATAGCCTCCACATTGACTCTGTACCGGTACCCCCTGTATATAGCCTCCACATTGACTCTGTACCGTAATACCCTGTATATAGCCTCCACATTGACTCTGTACCGGTACCCCCTGTATATAGCCTCCACATTGACTCTGTACCGTAATACCCTGTATATAGCCTCCACACTGACTCTGTACCGTAACACCCTGTATATAGCCTCCACATTGACTCTGTACCGGTACCCCCTGTATATAGCCTCCACATTGACTCTGTACCGTAACACCCTGTATATAGCCTCCACATTGACTCTGTACCGGTACCCCTGTATATAGCCTCCACATTGACTCTGTACCGGTACCCCCTGTATATAGCCTCCACATTGACTCTGTACCGTAACACCCTGTATATAGCCTCCACATTGACTCTGTACCGGTACCCCCTGTATATAGTCTCCACATTGACTCTGTACCGGTACCCCCTGTATATAGCCTCCACATTGACTCTGTACCGTAACACCCTGTATATAGCCTCCACATTGACTCTGTACCGGTACCCCCTGTATATAGTCTCCACATTGACTCTGTACCGGTACCCCCTGTATATAGCCTCCACATTGACTCTGTACCGTAATACCCTGTATATAGTCTCCACATTGACTCTGTACCGTAATACCCTGTATATAGCCTCCACATTGACTCTGTACCGTAACACCCTGTATATAGCCTCCACATTGACTCTGTACCGTAACACCCTGTATATAGCCTCCACATTGACTCTGTACCGGTACCCCCTGTACATAGCCTCCACATTGACTCTGTACCGGTACCCCCTGTATATAGCCTCCACATTGACTCTGTACCGTAACACCCTGTATATAGCCTCCACATTGACTCTGTACCGTAATACCCTGTATATAGCCTCCACATTGACTCTGTACCGGTACCCCCTGTATATAGCCTCCACATTGACTCTGTACCGGTACCCCCTGTATATAGCCTCCACATTGACTCTGTACCGTAACACCCTGTATATAGCCTCCACATTGACTCTGTACCGGTACCCCTGTATATAGCCTCCACATTGACTCTGTACCGGTACCCCCTGTATATAGCCTCCACATTGACTCTGTACCGTAACACCCTGTATATAGCCTCCACATTGACTCTGTACCGGTACCCCCTGTATATAGTCTCCACATTGACTCTGTACCGGTACCCCCTGTATATAGCCTCCACATTGACTCTGTACCGTAACACCCTGTATATAGCCTCCACATTGACTCTGTACCGGTACCCCCTGTATATAGTCTCCACATTGACTCTGTACCGGTACCCCCTGTATATAGCCTCCACATTGACTCTGTACCGTAATACCCTGTATATAGTCTCCACATTGACTCTGTACCGTAATACCCTGTATATAGCCTCCACATTGACTCTGTACCGTAACACCCTGTATATAGCCTCCACATTGACTCTGTACCGTAACACCCTGTATATAGCCTCCACATTGACTCTGTACCGGTACCCCCTGTACATAGCCTCCACATTGACTCTGTACCGGTACCCCCTGTATATAGCCTCCACATTGACTCTGTACCGTAACACCCTGTATATAGCCTCCACATTGACTCTGTACCGTAATACCCTGTATATAGCCTCCACATTGACTCTGTACCGGTACCCCCTGTATATAATCACACTATTGTTATTTTACTGCTGCTCTTTAATTACTTGCGACTTTTATTTCTTATTTGTATTTTTTAAACTGCATTGTTGGTTAGGGGGCTTGTTGTATTCAGCATTTCACTGTAAGGTCTACACCTGTTGTATTCAGCATTTCACTGTGAGGTCTACTACACCTGTTGTATTCAGCATTTCACTGTAAGGTCTACTACACCTGTTGTATTCAGCATTTCACTGTAAGGTCTACTACACCTGTTGTATTCAACATTTCACTGTGAGGTCTACACCTGTTGTAGTCAGCATTTCACTGTGAGGTCTACTACACCTGTTGTATTCAGCATTTCACTGTAAGGTCTACTACACCTGTTGTATTCAGCATTTCACTGTGAGGTCTACTACACCTGCTGTATTCAGCATTTCACTGTGAGGTCTACTACACCTGTTGTATTCAGCATTTCACTGTGAGGTCTACTACACCTGTTGTATTCAGCATTTCACTATGAGGTCTACTACACCTGTTGTATTCAGCATTTCACTGTGAGGTTCTACACCTGTTGTATTCAGCATTTCACTGTGAGGTCTACTACACCTGTTGTATTCAGCATTTCACTGTGAGGTTCTACACCTGTTGTATTCAGCACGTAACTAATAAAATTAGATTTGACATTACCAACCCTAACAGATAGACATCTTTCTTTCCATTCATCAAAGGCGACCGGTAATTGTGGAGGACGGGCTCATAGTAATGACTGGAATTTAATAAATTAAATGGCATCCAGCACTTCTAACACATGGTTTCCATGTGTTAGACACCATTCCATTAACTCGGGTTCCAGCCAATTATAATGAGCCGCTACCTGCTGTGTTCAAAGGCATGGATATCATAGGTTATCAGTCCAAGGACAGGACTCAAATCATTTCGCAGCTGCAATAGAACGGTCAACCACATGACTGGTACTGTCTTGCAACATCCTACGGTCCTGCAGTGTCTGACATGCTAGAATTCAAATCGTGCTACAACATTTTACATTTTAGTAATTTAGCAGACACTCTTATCCAGAGCAACTTACAGTAGTGAATGTTTACATTTCATTTCATGCATTTTTTTGTACTGGTCCCTCGTGGGAATCAAACCGACAACCCTGGCGTTGCACACACCATGCTCTACCAGCTGAGCCACAGGGAAGGCTGTACAAGTCTTGAATGTAGCAAAATGGATAATAAGCCAAAGGTCACACTACACACACACACACACACACACACACTACACACACACACACACACACACACACACACACACACACACACACACACACACACACACACACACACACACACACACACTACACACACTACACACACACACTACACACACACACACACACACTACACACACACACACTACACACACACACACACACACACACACACACACACACACACTACACACACACACACACACTACACACACACACGCAATTACGGATGATCATAACTGTCGCAATTTGAGTTGCAATATCCTCTACTCACACGCTCTCCTTCTCTCCCATTCGCACACACAAACACACCGGTATCTGACGTTAACTTCAGGCGGTCACGACAATCGTCACGCCCACCCTCTAAACCAGACACAGCCTGGTCTGGGGGGGACCTTCATACCCCCCCACCCCCCGGCTGAACCGCTAACCCGGGGATAAAAACACATCTCGACCCGGTCGGAGCTACCAAGTTAACATTTACACCAAATCAGCCATTTCCCCGTGCAAATCCGTGTCCTCACGGCTACAACCAGAGGCACTGGATGTCCGATCGGTCGGCCCATTGTAGCCGACGTTATTTACAACCCCACAGCTATAGCGTGATGGGAGAGGCGGCAAAGAGCCGCAATGAACATCCGCTATTTAATTGATAGGCTACCGGTATACTGTTACTTCAATCATGTTCCATATGGCCTAACGTCAAATCAAAGGCTATTCAAGTCACATCACAATCATATCTCGGCACATAACGGGAAATGATTTGCTCTTTACTGAGAGGAAGAGATTGCCACAAAATAACATAAATGTTACTCACTACATTATTTTTTTTGTTTTTGATTCTTCAAAGTCAATATGCATCTATATTTCTCAGGTAGGGTAAATTAGGGCAGGCTACTATATCACAAATGCTATTATTTCTCCGTTATCCATATAAAGACAATGCTATGTCAGAAATACTTCTATACCACTATTCACATACCGTGTTGTGCAGTTTCCGTTATTTCAGATAGATAATATCTGGGGTTAAAATAGCTTTTCCCTCTCGTGTCTTTGTCGCTTGACAGTCTGCTTGCTAACCTGCTGGTTTGTTACTAGCGTTTGCGTCCCTTGGAGGTGAGGTAGAGTCGGGAGAGAAGGGGGGAGCAACGGAGGCAGGAGGGGGGAAGAGAAAGGGGGGGTGGTTGGTGATTATGGAAACGACACATAAAGGAAAGGAAAAACAAGGATCTCTGTCCTCTAGTGGCAGGTCCAGGGAATTACATTTACAACTCGACGGTACATTTCCAGTGACTGCAACACTGTGCGTGTAGCCTCGTAGAAGAATGGGGGGAAGGGGCGGAGGGAAGGCACACAGCATCATCGTGACGATTCTTTCAAACCCAGTGACCTTGAGAATAAATGATCAATCGAGAGACTCTTGATAGGGACGCCATGGATTACAGTCGACAGGATAGAATAGAATAGAATAGAATAGGGTTGAATAGAATAGGATAGAATAGAATAGAATGGAATAGAATGGAATAGAATAGAATGGAATAGAATGGAATAGGATAGAATGGAATAGAATAGAATAGAATAGAATAGAATAGGATAGAATAGAATAGAATGGAATAGAATAGAATAGAATAGAATGGAATAGAATGGAATAGAATGGAATAGGATAGAATAGAATAGAATGGAATAGAATGGAATAGGATAGAATGGAATAGAATAGAATAGGATAGAATAGAATAGAATAGAATGGAATAGAATAGAATAGAATGGAATAGGATAGAATAGAATAGAATGGAATAGAATGGAATAGGATAGAATGGAATAGAATAGAATAGAATAGAATAGGATAGAATAGAATAGAATAGAATAGAATAGAATAGAATAGGATAGAATGGAATAGAATAGAATAGAATAGAATAGGATAGAATAGAATAGAATAGAATAGAATGGAATAGAATAGAATAGAATAGAATAGGAATAGAATAGAATAGAATAGAATAGAATAGGATAGAATAGAATAGAATAGAATAGGAATAGAATAGAATAGAATAGAATAGAATAGAATAGGATAGGATAGAATAGGATAGAATAGAATAGGATAGGATAGAATAGAATGGAATAGAATAGAATGGAATAGGGTTGAATAGAATAGGATAGAATAGAATGGAATAGAATAGGATAGAATAGAATAGAATAGAATAGAATAGGATAGGAATAGAATAGGATAGGATAGGAATAGAATAGAATAGAATGGAATAGAATGGAATGGAATAGAATAGAATAGGATAGGAATAGAATAGAATAGAATAGAATAGGATAGAATAGAATAGAATAGAATAGGAATAGAATAGAATAGAATAGAATAGGATAGGAATAGAATAGAATAGAATAGAATAGAATAGGAATAGAATAGAATAGAATAGGATAGGAATAGAATAGAATGGAATGGAATAGAATAGAATGGAATAGAATAGAATAGAATAGAATAGAATAGAATAGAATAGAATAGGATAGGATAGAATGGAATGGAATAGAATAGAATAGAATGGAATAGAATAGGATAGAATAGGATAGGATAGAATGGAATAGAATGGAATAGAATAGAATAGAATAGAATAGAATGGAATAGAATGGAATAGAATAGAATAGAATGGAATAGAATAGAATAGGATAGAATGGAATAGAATAGAATGGAATAGAATAGAATAGAATGGAATAGGAATAGAATAGAATAGAATAGAATAGGATAGGAATAGAATAGAATGGAATAGAATAGAATAGAATAGAATAGAATAGAATAGAATGGAATAGAATAGAATAGAATAGAATAGAATAGGATAGAATAGGATAGGATAGAATGGAATGGAATAGAATAGAATAGAATGGAATAGAATAGGATAGAATAGGATAGGATAGAATGGAATAGAATAGAATAGAATAGAATATAATGGAATAGAATGGAATAGAATAGAATAGAATAGAATGGAATAGAATAGAATAGGATAGAATGGAATAGAATAGAATGGAATAGAATAGAATAGAATAGAATAGAATGGAATAGAATGGAATAGAATAGAATAGAATAGAATGGAATAGAATAGAATAGGATAGAATGGAATAGAATAGAATAGAATAGAATGGAATAGAATAGAATAGAATAGAATGGAATGGAATGGAATGGAATAAGATAGAATGGAATAGAATAGAATAGAATAGAATGGAATAGAATAGAATAGAATAGAATGGAATAGAATAGAATAGAATAGGATAGAATGGAATAGAATAGAATGGAATAGAATAGGGTTGAATAGAATAGAATAGGATAGAATGGAATGGAATAGAATAGAATGGAGTAGAATAGAATAAGATAGAATAGAATAGAATGGAATAGAATAGGGTTGAATAGAATAGAATAGAATAGAATGGAATAGAATAGGATAGAATGGAATAGGGTTGAATAGAATAGAATAGGATAGAATGGAATAGAATAGAATAGAATGGAATAGAATAGAATGGAATAGAATAGAATGGAGTAGAATAGAATAAGATAGAATAGAATAGAATGGAATAGAATAGAATAGAATGGAATAGAATAGAATGGAATAGAATAGAATGGAATAGAATAGGAATAGGATAGAATAGAATAGGATAGAATGGAATAGGGTTGAATAGAATGGAATAGAATAGAATGGAATAGAATAGGAATAGGATAGAATAGAATAGGATAGAATGGAATAGGGTTGAATAGGACAGAATAATTTTTCCAACCTACACTGTAAATATTTAAATGATGTATTCAACATAGACAATAAAAATACAATAATTTGTGTGTTATTAGTTTAAGCAGACTGCGTTTGTCTATTGTTGTGACTTAGATGAAGATCAGATCAAATGTGATGACCAATTCATGAAGAAATCCAGGTCATTCCAAAGGATTCACATACATTTTCTTGCCACTGTACATCTACAGGGAATCATCATCATGGTTTACATACACAACATTAGAGTACAAATAAATGTCATAGAGTCAGAGATAGCCAGTACATCTATTAGGCACATCCTATTGTTATTAAACCTTTAACATCATATTAAACCTTTATTTAACTGGGCACGTCAGTTAAGAACAAATTCTTATTTACAATGACGGCCTACACCGTTGTGCGCCGCCCTATGGGACCCCCAATCACAGCAGGTTCTGATACAGCCCAGATTCGAACCAGGGTGTCTGTAGTGACGCCTCAAGCACTGAGATGCAGTGCCTTAGACCGCTGTGCCATTCGGGAGCCCCGCATCGTTGTAGCTTACCATCACAAATGAAGCATTACACCGAGGTTGACAAAGGCTGACTGAGGTTGACAAAGGCCTACCCTGGTGATTTCAACATGTGCATATTGTATATCTGACGGGAATGATAACGAGACCTGACTAGAACACAAGGGTGATCAGGCCATTAATGGAATGATAACGAGACCTGACTAGAACACAAGGGTGATCAGGCCATTAATGGAATGATAACGAGACCTGACTAGAACACAAGGGTGATCAGGGCATTAATGGAATGATAACGAAACCTGACTAGAACACAAGGGTGATCAGTCCATTAATGGAACGATAACAGAACAAGACTAGAACACAAGGGTGATCAGTCCATTAATGGAACGATAACAGAACAAGACTAGAACACAAGGGTGATCAGTCCATTAATGGAACGATAACAGAACAAGACTAGAACACAAGGGTGATCAGTCCATTAATGGAACAATAACAGAACAAGACTAGAACACAAGGGTGATCAGTCCATTAATGGAATGATAACAGAACACAAGGGTGATCAGTCCATTAATGGAACGATAACAGAACAAGACTAGAACACAAGGGTGATCAGTCCATTAATGGAACGATAACAGAACAAGACTAGAACACAAGGGTGATCAGTCCATTAATGGAACGATAACAGAACACAAGGGTGATCAGTCCATTAATGGAACGATAACAGAACAAGACTAGAACACAAGGGTGATCAGTCCATTAATGGAACGATAACAGAACAAGACTAGAACACAAGGGTGATCAGTCCATTAATGGAATGATAATGAGAACAAGACTAGAACACAAGGGTGATCTGTTCATCAGCAAGACAAGCACACATTGTGCACTAGAGGTGCCGGGAGACAGGAGCTGACAGCAACCACAAAACACCAGTCCAGGAACATATTTTGTTTTTCTTTCTTCTCTGTGCTTCAGCCACCATTTGAGCAGCGGAATGAGATGATAGTGTCTGGTGGGTTATAGTGGTATCCAGACCGTACTACACTTGGCGGGTGTCCAAGTTAGTCGAGTGTAAGGCAGCCATCTGTGCCTCGTGTGGGACCACCATCTCTGCAGCTGAGCAGGGCTGGAATTACAACTTGAAATAGCTGGGGGCGTCCCGAGTGGCGCAGCGGTCTAAAACACTGCATCACAGTGCTAGAGGCGTCATTACAGACCCGGGTTCGATCCCCGGGCTGTGTCGCAGCTGGCCGCGACAGGAAGACCCATGAGGTGGTTCACAATTGACCCAGTGTCGTCCGGGTTAGGGGAAGGTTTGACCCAGTGTCGTCCGGGTTAGGGGAAGGTTTGACCCAGTGTCGTCCGGGTTAGGGGAGGGTTTGGCCCAGCGTCGTCCCGGTTAGGGGAGGGTTTGGCCTGGCGTCGTCCAGGTTAGGGGAGGGTTTGGCCTGGCGTCGTCCGGGTTAGTGGAGGGTTTGGCCTGGCGTCGTCCAGGTTAGGGGAGGGTTTGGCCTGGCGTCGTTCCGGTTAGGGGAGGGTTTGGCCCAGCGTCGTCCGGGTTAGTGGAGGGTTTGGCCTGGCGTCGTCCAGGTTAGGGGAGGGTTTGGCCTGGCGTCGTTCCGGTTAGGGGAGGGTTTGGCCTGGCGTCGTCCGGGTTAGTGGAGGGTTTGGCCCAGGTTAGGTGTTTGTTCCGTCACATTGGTGCGGTTGGCTTCCAGGTTAAGCGAGCAGTGTGTCAAGAAGCAGTGCATCTTGGTAGGGTTGTGTTTCCGAGGACGCGTGGCTCTTGACCTTCGCCTCTCCCGAGTTCATAGGGAAGTTGCAGCGATGGGACAAGACTGTAACTACCAATTTGATATCACAAAAAATGGGTATAAAGTACTTTTAAAAAATATTTAAAAAGGGTCTAACCATCTCTCTACAGTTGAGGGTCTTGTTCCCAGCCTAACCATCTCTCTACAGTTGAGGGTCTTGTTCCCAGCCTAACCATCTCTCTACAGTTGAGGGTCTTGTTCCCAGCCTAACCATCTCTCTACAGTTGAGGGTCTTGTTCCCAGCCTAACCATCTCTCTACAGTTGAGGGTCTTGTTCCCAGCCTAACCATCTCTCTACAGTTGAGGGTCTCAGCTGGTTCCACTTCGCTCCTTTTCCCTTGGCACTAACGCTAAGCTCCACCACTACGCTGCTTATACCTATCCAGACCCTTCACATCCAAATTGGGAACTGACATCTGTCTGTTGGTTCGTCTAACCCCATTCTCCTCAGAGACTCTGTACCTCATCTGTCTGTTGGATCAATGTGGAGGGATATGTTTAGTCTCATCCTCCTGTCCCACTCTCCTCAGGATTCTCCACTGTGGGGCATCATTCAATAGTCTACAGCGTAGGGTCTGTGACTGTTGAGGACATTTCCTCCTCCTCTTCCTCCAGTAGGCATGGAGGTGGTCTCCTCCTCTTCCTCCTCCTCTACCCTCTACCCTCTCTCCTCTTTTGTGGGCCTATCTTCCTCTTCCTCTAGTCCCAACCTCCTCAAGGACTCTCTGTACTTCCTCCTCCTCTTCCTCCGCTAGGGCAGGCCCACAATCCTCAGTGTGAAGGAGAGGGAGAGAGAGAGAGAGAGAGAGAGAGAGGGAGGCAGAGGGAGAGGAAGAGGAAGAAGGAGAGGAAGAGGGAGAGGGAGAGGGAGACTGAGAGGGAGAGGGAGAAGGAGAGAGTCTATCTTACTCTGGGTCACTGCAGGAGATCACACCAATTAGTGGTTGTGGTGGTGACAGCATCAATTAGTGGTTGTGGTGGTGACAGCATCAATTAGTGGTTGTGGTGGTGACAGCATCAATTAGTGATTGTGGTGGTGACAGCATCAATGACGGGTCAACTGAACATGTGTTAGGTTTCTGAGATGAATTCAAGTCACACGGTCTTGCTCACATACACACTCACATACCTTTATTGACCAATCCTTTATATTGAAAAGACATGTGATGGCCTCTGCCTTCCTTTCATCTATACAAATGGCGTAGAAATTGTTTTTCTGCAGCATCAGCACTTAGGCTTTCCTTTAGTGTTTGTTTTTTATATGAATCATCCTCCAAACTGTCAGAGATGCTGCCTACGTAGTTGTCTGATTGTGTCAGAGGGACGAGTCGTGGATGGAGAGAGAGAGAGAGAGAGAGAGAGTATATCTTGCTCTGGGTCACTGCAGGAGATCACATCCATAGACTGATGCTCCTCTCTCTCTCTCTTTCTCTCTCTCTACCACTCATCTCTCTCTCTCTCTCTCTCTCTCTCTCTCTCTCTCTCTCTCTCTCTCTCTCTCTCTCTCTCTCTACCACTCATCTCTCTCTGACTCCCCCTGTATCTCTCCTCTTCTTCTCCCTTCAGTAAGATTTGAAGAGCTTTAGGAACCCTATGCTAACACACCAAAATATACATTATTAACAATGTAAACACGTAATAACCACTGTTTAGGAATGGGATATGTATGGGTTATGAATGTGTTATAATTGGGTTATGTATGGGTTATGAATGTGTTATAAATGGGCTATGCATGGGTTATGAATGTGCTATAAATGGGATATGTATGGGTTATGAATGTGTTATAATTGGGTTATGTATGGGTTATGAATGTGTTATAAATGGGCTATGCATGGGTTATGAATGTGTTATAAATGGGTTATGCATGGGTTATGAATGTGTTATAAATGGGTTATGTATGGGTTATGAATGTGCTGTAAATGGGTTATGTATGGGTTATGAATGTGTTATAAATGCTTTATGTATGGGTTATGAATGTTATAATTGGGTTATGTATGGGTTATGAAAGTGCTATAAATGGGATATGTATGGGTTATGAATGTGTTATAAATGGGTTATGCATGGGTTATGAATGTGTTATAACTGGGTTATGTATGGGTTATGAATGTGCTATAAGTGCACTATGTATGGGATATTAATGTGTTATGAAATCATTATTCAGTTAGGTACCATTCAAATAAAGTGTTACCTAACCCTGGAAGGTAAAGGGTGAGTTCATCTTGTTATCTCATCTGATTCACCATGTCAGTCAAAACAAAACTCAAATAAAGTTTGATTCAGAATCAAATAAGAATCAAATATAGATTGATTCAGAATCAATAAGACTCAAATAAAATAATGATTCAGGATGAAATAACATAAAAAAAAAAGAATGATTCAGAGAAAAAATGAGACTCAAAGAAAGACATTCAAAATCAATAAGAATCAAATAATTTTGGTAGTCATTATTTTGGCTACCATGGCCACGCTCCCATAGGATGATAATGCCCCCATGCACAGGGCACGAGTGGTCACACTGAAGGGTTTGCCGAGCATGAATACGACGTAAACAATAAGCCACAGCCGTTTCAGTCACCAGATCTCAACCCAGCTGAACACTAACGGGAGACTCTGGAGCGGCGTCTGGGACAGTTTTCAATAAGGGACCATTTGTTTTAGCAGCTGAGCTGTTGTTGCCTGCAACGGTTTGGGTCTCACGATGCATCGCCTTTCACATGGTTCAGCAGTGCAACTGTACTACCATTACTGACCTGTACTACCATTACTGACCTGTACTACCATTACTGACCTGTACTACCACTACTGACCTGTACTACCACTACTGCACCTGTACTACCACTACTGACCTGTACTACCACTACTGCCCTGTACTACCACTACTGACCTGTACTACCACTACTGACCTGTACTACCACTACTGACCTGTACTACCATTACTGACCTGTACTACCATTACTGACCTGTACTACCACTACTGCACCTGTACTACCACTACTGACCTGTACTACCATTACTGCACCTGTACTACCACTACTGCACCTGTACTACCACTACTGACCTGTACTACCACTACTGCATCTGTACTACCACTACTGACCTGTACTACCACTACTGCACCTGTACTACCACTACTGCACCTGTACTACCACTACTGCACCTGTACTACCACTACTGACCTGTACTACCACTACTGCACCTGTACTACCACTACTGCACCTGTACTACCACTACTGCACCTGTACTACCACTACTGCACCTGTACTACCACTACTGACCTGTACTACCACTACTGCACCTGTACTACCACTACTGACCTGTACTACCACTACTGCACCTGTACTACCACTACTGCACCTGTACTACCACTACTGCCCCTGTACTACCACTACTGCACCTGTACTACCACTACTGCACCTGTACTACCACTACTGCACCTGTACTACCACTACGCACCTGTACTACCACTACTGCACCTGTACTACCACTACTGACCTGTACTACCACTACTGACCTGTACTACCACTACTGCACCTGTACTACCACTACTGTACCTGTACTACCACTACTGCACCTGTACTACCACTACTGCACCTGTACTACCACTACTGTACTACCACTACTGACCTGTACTACTGACCTGTACTACCACTACTGACCTGTACTACCACTACTGACCTGTACTACTGACCTGTACTACCACTACTGACCTGTACTACCACTACTGACCTGTACTACTGACCTGTACTACCATTACTGACCTGTACTACCATTACTGACCTGCACTACCATTACTGACCTGTACTACCACTACTGACCTGTACTACCACTACTGACCTGTACTACCACTACTGCACCTGTACTACCACTACTGCACCTGTACTACCACTACTGACCTGTACTACCACTACTGCACCTGTACTACCACTACTACCATTACTGACCTGTACTACTGACCTGTACTACCACTACTGACCTGTACTACCACTACTGACCTGTACTACCACTACTGCACCTGTACTACCACTACTGACCTGTACTACCATTACTGACCTGTACTACCACTACTGACCTATACTACCATTACTGGAGGAGGAGGTATTACCAGTTCTGACCACTAGATGGTGCTACAGACATTGATTGCCAATGACAGCACTGGGTAACCAGTCCTGTTGCTTATCCCCTTTTAATATCACTATGGGAACATCAGATTTCACACTACAGTATTGTGTGAACAATATGTTTATACGAATTAGTAATCCCTGTGATTTCTGAAATAAGTTTTTTCTAAGGATTTAAACATGTTACTATCAGAGGCAAAACAAAAAGACTTATCTTACAGGAAGTTTGTGGTGTTTAGGCATTAGCTGTTGTCAATCAAATTCAATCAAATTTATTTATAAACCCCTTCTTACATGAAGGGCCCCCTCTGTCAGCTGTCCCGACCCTCTAGTCTCTCTCCTGCCCCCGGAAGGGCCCCTGCTGTCTCTGTGTAAGACATACGTAGTCTCTCTCCTGCTTTCTTGGATATGTTATGAGTGCTGTGGTCTGTAAGGTGTGTGAGTGGGGTGGTGTGTGAGTGGGGTGGTCTGTAAGGTGTGTGAGTGGGGTGGTCTGTAAGGTGTGTGAGTGGGGTGGTCTGTAAGGTGTGTGAGTGGGGTGGTGTGTGAGTGGGGTGGTCTGTAAGGTGTGTGAGTGGGGTGGTCTGTAAGGTGTGTGAGTGAAGCAACGAGGAGCAGCTGCTTCCAATTGAAGGTCAACCCCATAACTAAACATAGAAATAGAAACACTAGACAACATAGAAAAACACTAACCTAGAACATAGACCAAAAAACCCCGGAACACTCTAAACAAATACCCCTCTTACATAATAGCATAGCCCAACAAACCCCGAACCACATAAAACAAACACCCCCTGACCAAACTACAATAACAAAATACCCCTTTACTGATCAGGACGTGACACTAAGACTACAGCTCCCTGTACCTTTACATAGGTGATCTCGTGAGAAAGAAGTTCCAGTGGCCGTAGCTCTCTAATGTTAAACATGTAAAGTGCGGTGTACCGCAGGGCAGCTCTCTAGGCCCTCTACTCTTTTCTATTTTTACCAATGACCTGCCACTGGCATTAAACAAGGCATGTGTTTCCATGTAATGCTGATGATTCAATCATAACCGCATCAGCAAACACAGCTAATGAAGTCACTGAAACCCTTAACAAAGAGTTGCAGTCAGTTTTGGAAATCTAAGAGCATTTAGATTTAGAGAAATCTAAAACTAAGAGCATTGTATTTGGTACAAATCATTCCCTAACTTCTAGACCTCAACTGATTCTGGTAATAAATGGTGTGGCTGTTGAACAAGTTGAGGAGACTAAATTACTTGGCGTTACCTTCGATTGTAAACTGTCATGGTCAAAACATATAGATTCAATGGTTGTAAAGATGGGGAGAGGTGTGTCCATAACAAAGAGATGCTCTGCTTTTTTGACACCACACTCCAAAAAGCAAATTCTGCAGCCTCTAGTTTTGTCTAATCATGATTATTGTCCAGTCGTGTGGTCCAGTGCTGCAAGGAAAGACCTAGTTAAGCTGCAGCTGAACCGAACCGAGGCACGTCTTGCTCTTCATTGTAATCAGAGGGCTGATATAAATACTATGCATGCTAGTCTCTCTTGGATAGGAGTTGAGGAGAGACTGACTGTATCACTTCTTATTTTTATATGAAACATTCATGTGTTGAAAATCCCAAATTGTTTGCCTAGTCAACTTACACACAGCTCTGACACACACTTATCTCACCAGACATGCCACCAGGGGTCTTTTCACAGTCCCCAAATCCAGAACAAATTCAAGAAAGCGTATAGTATTATATAAAGCCATTTTATTGCATGAAATTTCATTCCGTCTCATATTGCTCAAATAAACAGCAAACCTGGTTTCAGAAAACAGATAAAGCAACACCTCACGGCACAACGCCTCTCCCCTATTTGACCTAGATAGTTTGTGTGTACAGTATGTATTGATATGTAGGCTATGTGTGCCTTGAAAACAATGTATGTAGTTCTGTCCTTGAGCTGTTCTTGTCTATTAATGTTTTGTATTATGTTTCATGTTTTGTGTGGAACCCCAGGAAGAGTAGCTGCTGCTTTTGCAACAGATAATGTGGATCCTAATAAAACAACAACATCAAAATATCTCTCATTTCCTAATAAATAAAATAAAATAAAAAACCAAATACATCTGACAATTGTTTACGACCTAAGAATTTGTCCACAACTTGAATATTTTGCCTGGGATGGCAAAATCGCGGCATACGATGGCTAAAATCGTACAGTCTGCAATCATTTGAATGAGTATTTCACTGGTGAAGTAGACTACCTATATGAGAAACTATTGAGAATGGTGGCAGACTGTATTGCCACCCCTTTGCCATGTCTTTAAGCAAAGTCTCTAAAGGAGTGTGTGTCCACAGGCGTGGAAGGAAGCTAAAGTAATTCTACTACCTAAAAATAGTAAAGCACCCTTTGCTGACTCTAACAGCCGACCAATCAGTTTGCTGCCTGTTCTTAGTAAACTGATGATGAGGATTGTGTTTTAACAAATACAATGCTATTTTTTTAAAGAACAAGTTTAACCACTGACTCAGCATATAGGGAAGGGCACACAACTTATACTACACTGACTCAGATGACTGATGATTGGTTAAAAGAAAATGGATAATAAGATTATAGTTGGAGCTGTTATTGTTCGATTTCAGTGCAGTGATGTTATTGATCATCATTTGTTATTGAAAAAAAAATTGCTTGTTATGGATTTACATCACATGGTTGGAGAGTTACTCATCCAATAGAACTCTTCTTGAATGGAAGCTTCTCTAACATCAGATATGTGATACTGCGGTGTCCCTCAGGGCAGTTGCTTTGGGCTGTTACGCTTCTCTATTTTTACAAATGATTTTTCCACTTGTCTTACAAGAAGCTAAAATGACACAATCTACACATCAGCACCAACAACCAGTGAGCTCACAGAGACTCTTAGCAAGGAGTTACAGTCAGTGTCAGAATGGGTAATGAACAATAAACTGGTCTTAAATACATCTAAAAACTAAAAACATTGTATTTGGTTCAAAACATTCACTAAGACCTAAACCTCAACTGGAGTTGTGTATAAAGGGTGTGACCATTGAGGAAGTTGAGGAAGCTAAACTCCTAGGTTTAATATTGGAAGGTCAGTTATCAATGGTCGAGTCATATTGACGAAGAATGTCTGTTATAAAAAAATATGTTCTAGGTTTTTTGACACAAAGATCAACTGTTGTTCAGGCTCTGGTCTTGTCCCGTCTTGATTACTGTCCGGTAATGTGGTCAGGTGTAGCAAAGAAAGACCTAGCAAAGCTGCAGCTGGTTCAAAACAGCAGCTCACCTTGCCCTTAACTGCTCCCACAGAACTAACATCAACAACATGCATGATAATCAGTCGAGGAGAAATTGTATGGTTGACAGTCGAGGAGAAAATTGACTTTTTAAGAAACATTTGTGTTGAAAATGCCTAACCACTTATATAATCTATTTGCATACATATTAGACACACAGCTATGTGTTTCTTCATGGTGTACCCAAACCAAAAAACTGATTTAATGCATCGCTCAGTTATGTACAGTATAGAACCATATAATCATGGAATGCTCTGCCACCAGAGGTTACTCAGTTTTGTGAGCTTTTGATGAAGTTGTTGACATTCAATATTGGGATCAGTCACTGGTTAGCCTAATCTTGGTTAACACAGAACAAAAATATTGCGTAATTGGGTCAGATTATGTTTACATAGTCTGTCCACGAGAGATTAGTGAGTGTGTAATGGTTAACCCGAGTGTGCTGTCTGGCCAAATCCTATAGAGATTCCCGAGTGACGTAGCGGTCTAAGGCACTGCATCTCAGTGCAAGAGGTGTCTCTACAGACACCCTGGTTTGAATCCAGGCTGTATCACAACCGGCCGTGATTGGGAGTCCCATAAAGCGGCGCACAATTGGCCCAGCATTGGCCGGTGTAGGCCATCATTGTAAATAAGAATTTGTCCTTAACTGACTTGCCTAGTTAAATAAAGGTTAAATAAAGTTTAAATAAAAAAAAAGAAAATGCTTAGCCTGAGTGGCCTCTCCTATTGCTTGTGACATCAGAGTTGGTGGAAAGATGGCATAAAAACATTTGGTACTCAGGCTAGTGAATACTGGGAAAAGTTGATTACTACTTTATTGAGGGAAGATGTGCTACTGATATGTGGCTGTAAATCGCTCTGGATAAGTACGTCTGCTAAATGACTCAAATGTAAATAACTTTTTCGGTGGTGTCCCGTCATTCAGGGAATGTTTTGAGCCCCACATTTTTAGCAACAAAAACAAAATGGCAGTTCCGAGTAAGTTGTTTTGATCGCGGCACAAATCATGCTTCATTGACAGCACGGCCAATGTTGAATGCTTATCATTTTAAAACTTGCATTGAGCATTGAGTTAATAAAGCTGCATACAAACATGGTCTCTTTTTTGTTTTCTTGAGTAAGGTAGCTCCAACATGCAGGTGTTTCAGCCTAGCTCAGTACTTTCTGTGGTGGTGGGGCAAGCTAGCAGAAAATACAGAGCGTTGCGCCGTGATTGGCTAGGTGTTCTGTCACTCATGGGGACACTACGTCACCACCAAGTCTAAGGTTAGACCTCTAAAATTCTAGTCCCTTGGGTGCTGCCATATAGTTACATTAGAAGTGCCCATCCAAGAAGGCTCAAGGTCATTGGCCACAGATAAAATGACGTCAAATCACGTTATATGTACAGTAGCTTTGATTGGACTGATCATGTCAACATCATACTTTCAAAATATTAGCTAGCAGTCATCATTATGAATCAAGTCGACAATCTACTGGCAAATCCTTTTAAATCCTTGTCATATGAAGAGAAATAACGAAGAGAACTTATAGATAAAACGTATCGGTGCTCATCGGCCATTGGACATAAACATTACACAACAACTTCAACAATGAGTTGTTTGGAAGGAATCAGTGACAGTGGCTGTGTGGTCCCAAATCTGGGATTAAGGGTCTCTTTTCCAAGTTTTAAAATGATAAACATTCAACATTGGCCATGCTGTCAATGAAGCATGATTTGTGCCGCGTCAAAACAACTGTTAACTCGGAAATGCGAAAAGTTGAAAACTGGGAAGCCGGGAATAAACGAGCTACGACTGGGAAAATATGTTTTGAACGGTCATCCACCTCGGAATTGTAAATCCATTCTGATCAAGAATGCCAGATTTTGATGACAAAATATGCCTAAGAAGGACCGCTGCGCCACCTTCCTGTTCAAGTGAGCACAGCACAACAAGGTGAGTTCCAAAATGTATTTTATGCTGCTGCATAAATGATGTAATATGCCAGGGAGATATGTATACTGTAGCTAAGAAAGTAATACTAAGTGTATGTTGTGTAGTAAGCTGTTAGTAGCCCATGTGCCTCACCCTAATAATTTGGTCTATTTTCACCTCTTAATTCCACCTACTGTTCTGACTTGGTGGTGCACATGCAACCTATAACCTGTTTTAGAGAATTGTAATCATGGAATATTGTAAGAGCTTTCATTGTCTGCTTATAGGCCCCTTTAGTTATCCTACGGTTCTGACTTGGTGTACAGGGAGACCCCTGTAAGAATGGCCCATGTTCTGAATTCTGTTGCTGTGCACTTCAAAACTGCTGAAAAAATAGTTATATTGACTAGATCCGTCCTAGCTCGCTCATAAATGTCTTCATTGAAATTCTGGATTGTCTCTTATCCGCTTGTCCTCCCCTTATGCCATAGTTTGTACATCTCAATTGTCATTAGAAACCACATTTGTTTAATTAGCAAGTCAGCCATATCAGCAAAAAAATTTTAAGGCAGTAAATGAGGCTGAATTAACTGTTTCGCTGTCAGACAAGGCTCTGTTGATAACCAGGTGTAGTGGTGGTAAGGATTCACTCCATGGTGCTGAAAAGAAAAGCTCTGCTGTTGGGACAGCTTTATGCCTCTTGGTCCTAGGCTTTGGGATAGTTAAAAGGCTGTCTCTCCATGCCTCTTGGTCCTGGGCTTTGGGATAGTTAAAAGGCTGCCTCTCCATGCTTCTTGGTCCTAGGCTTTGGGATAGTTAAAAGGCTGCTCTCTCCATGCCTCTTGGTCCTGGGCTTTGGGATAGTTAAAAGGCTGCTCTCTCCATGCCTCTTGGTCCTGGGCTTTGGGATAGTTAAAAGGCTGCCTCTCCATGCCTCTTGGTCCTAGGCTTTGGGATAGTTAAAAGGCTGCTCTCTCCATGTCTCTTGGTCCTAGGCTTTGGGATAGTTAAAAGGCTGCCTCTCCATGCCTCTTGGTCCTAGGCTTTGGGATAGTCATAAGGCTGTCTCTCCATGCCTCTTGGTCCTGGGCTTTGGGATAGTTATAAGGCCAGAGGACCTGAGGGACCTACTGGGGACATAACTTAAAACATGTCTGACATGTATTGGGGTGCACAATCGTGGGTTGATTTAAAACCAAAAGAAGAATCTTAAAATGATTTCTAGAACTGACAGGCAGCAAGTGCAGAGACCTTAAAACCAGTGTAATGTGTTCTCTTCATCTGGTCTATGGTCAGTACCCACGCTGCAGCATTCTGTATGTTTTGCAGTTGACCAATGGCTTTCTTGGGTAGACCAGACAGGAGAGCGTTACAGTAGTCAAGCCTGCTTGTAATAAAATGGATGAGTCTCTGTATCAGCCTGAGAGAGAAACGGCCGCACCTTGGCAATGTTCCTCAGGTGGTAAAAATATATTTTGGTCACATTCCTAATGTGTGATTTCGAAATTGAGTTCAGAATCTAAAATGCCATCTAGGTTTTATACCTGGTGTTTTATCTTTATTGCCTGTGAGTTTATGAGTTCAAATTTACGGCCAGATTCTCTCTCTGTGCTTTGGATCCAACAATAAGTACCTCGGTCTTGTCTTGATTTAGCTGGAGGAAGTTGTGAACCATCCAAGAGTTGATCTTGCCAGACTGATGCAGCTCTTCAGTTGTACTGATTCATTCCCTATTGGCACACTATTCCCTACATAGTGCACTACTTTTGACCTACATTTGGTAAAGTGTAGTGCACTATATAGGGAATAGTGTGCCATTTGGGACGGATCAACTGTTGCACCATTAACGTGCAACTCAGCTCTTCAGTGTTTTATTATTATTGTCATGACATGTTGGGAGAGAACTGAGATCTAGAATGTGTTGGGAGAGAACTGAGATCTAGAATGTGATGGGAGAGAACTGAGATCTAGAATGTGTTGGGAGAGAACTGAGATCTAGAATGTGTTGGGAGAGAACTGAGATCTAGAATGTGTTGGGAGATAACTGAGATCTAGAATGTGTTGGGAGAGAACTGAGATCTAGAATGTGTTGGGAGAGAACTGAGATCTAGAATGTGTTGGGAGAGAACTGAGATACTGAGATCTATAATGTGTTGGGAGAGAACTGAGATCTAGAATATGTTGGGAGAGAACTGAGATCTAGAATGTGTTGGGAGAGAACTGAGATCTATAATGTGTTGGGAGATAACTGAGATCTAGAATGTGTTGGGAGAGAACTCAGATCTAGAATGTGATGGGAGAGAACTGAGATCTAGAATGTGATGGGAGAGAACTGAGATCTAGAATGTGTTGGGAGAGAACTGAGATCTATAATATGTTGGGAGATAACTGAGATCTAGAATGTGTTGGGAGATAACTGAGATCTAGAATGTGTTGGGAGAGAACTGAGATCTAGAATGTGTTGGGAGATAACTGAGATCTAGAATGTGTTGGGAGATAACTGAGATCTATAATGTGTTGGGAGAGAACTGAGATCTAGAATGTGTTGGGAGAGAACTGAGATCTAGAATGTGTTGGGAGAGAACTGAGATCTAGAATGTGTTGGGAGATAACTGAGATCTAGAATGTGTTGGGAGAGAACTGAGATCTAGAATGTGATGGGAGAGAACTGAGATCTAGAATGTGTTGGGAGAGAACTGAGATCTAGAATGTGTTGGGAGATAACTGAGATCTAGAATGTGTTGGGAGAGAACTGAGATCTAGAATGTGATGGGAGAGAACTGAGATCTAGAATGTGTTGGGAGAGAACTGAGATCTAGAATGTGATGGGAGAGAACTGAGATCTAGAATGTGTTGGGAGAGAACTGAGATCTAGAATGTGTTGGGAGAGAACTGAGATCTATAATGTGTTGGGAGAGAACTGAGATCTAGAATGTGTTGGGAGAGAACTGAGATCTAGAATGTGTTGGGAGAGAACTGAGATCTATAATGTGTTGGGAGAGAACTGAGATCTAGAATGTGTTGGGAGAGAACTGAGATCTATAATGTGTTGGGAGATAACTGAGATCTAGAATGTGATGGGAGAGAACTGAGATCTAGAATGTGTTGGGAGAGAACTGAGATCTAGAATGTGTTGGGAAAGAACTGAGATCTAGAATGTGTTGGGAGATAACTGAGATCTAGAATGTGTTGGGAGAGAACTGAGATCTAGAATGTGTTGGGAGATAACTGAGATCTATAATATGTTGGGAGATAACTGAGATCTAGAATGTGTTGGGAGATAACTGAGATCTAGAATGTGTTGGGAGAGAACTGAGATCTATAATGTGTTGGGAGAGAACTGAGATCTAGAATGTGTTGGGAGAGAACTGAGATACTGAGATCTATAATGTGTTGGGAGAGAACTGAGATACTGAGATCTATAATGTGTTGGGAGATAACTGAGATCTAGAATGTGTTGGGAGATAACTGAGATCTAGAATGTGTTGGGAGAGAACTGAGATCTAGAATGTGTTGGGAGATAACTGAGATCTAGAATGTGTTGGGAGAGAACTGAGATCTAGAATGTGTTGGGAGAGAACTGAGATCTAGAATGTGTTGGGAGATAACTGAGATCTAGAATGTGTTGGGAGATAACTGAGATCTAGAATGTGTTGGGAGAGAACTGAGATCTAGAATGCTTATCAATATTCCTTTCTACATATATATATCTGTATGTATGTGTTGTGTCCACCTCAGTATATTGCAGATGATATGAACTGTTCCTTATATCTATAGTACGTTTTATTGCACATTTTACCGATGGCTTTATTTACACACCTACCTCTCCAGCCCCCCTTCTCTCAATCCATATTGTTGTTGATTTTAATAATATTATTATTATTATTATTATTATCATATTGTGGAAATATTCCATTGAAGGAATTCATGTTATTTTAATGCAAAAAAAACTATAATTTGAGTGCTGCAAGCAGAAAGGCTGAGGTCTATCTTCCTACTCGATAACTGTATGCAATCATATTGTAGCTCTTTGACATCTTATCCTTTATGACCAAATACACACCGTGTTAAACCCACTATGCCACCAGAAATTACCTTCTGAAGAAAATTAGCTTTAGAATAAACAATGTGCTGATCATTATGAAATAATGTCAAATCAAGTGTATTGCAACACAATTTATTTATAGATTTTTCTTCTTTTTTTTTTTTTTAGCTCAAAATAGTGGAGAAACGTAGCTAACAACAAAAAAAAATACTTGAATCTATTCAGCAAATCAAATTAATAAATGCATTTTACTGTAGTAGTCGGAAAAGCAACACGATTTTTATTTTTATTTTAACTATGTTATCAGAATGACTTGTTTCTCCACAGTGGCAATAGTAATGACCTGGTGGTATTACCATTACATGTGTGTCTTAATGAGCAGGTCGGATTTATCCTAGCCTAGAGGTCAGACGGCTAAGGAAGTTATCATTCTCTGAATCCCAAACCAACCCCTAGGCCTAGGGGATAGGGTTAGGGGATAAGGATAGGGAATAAGGATAGGGGATAAGGATAGGGGATAGGGCTAGTGGACAGGGCTAGGGAATAGGGCTAGGGGATAGGACTAGGGGATAGGGGTTAGGACTAGGGGACTAGGGGTTAGGGCTAGGGGACTAGGGGTTAGGGGTTAGGGCTAGAGGATAGGGGTTAGGACTAGGGGATAGGGGTTAGGGCTAGGGGACTAGGGGTTAGGGCTAGGGGACTAGGGGTTAGGGGGTAGGGGACTAGGGGTTAGGGCTAGGGGACTAGGGGTTAGGGGTTAGGGCTAGAGGATAGGGGTTAGGACTAGGGGATAGGGGTTAGGGCTAGGGGACTAGGGGTTAGGGCTAGGGGACTAGGGGTTAGGGCTAGGGGACTAGGGGTTAGGGGGTAGGGGACTAGGGGTTAGGGCTAGGGGACTAGGGGTTAGGGGTTAGGGCTAGAGGATAGGGGTTAGGGCTAGGGGACTAGGGGTTAGGGCTTGGGGACTAGGGGTTAGGGCTAGGGGACTAGGGGTTAGGACTAGTGGATAGGGGTTAGGGGTTAGGACTAGGGGATAGGGGATAGGACTAGGGGATAGGGGTTAGGGCTAGGGGACTAGGGGTTAGGGCTTGGGGACTAGGGGTTAGGGGTTAGGGCTAGAGGATAGGGGTTAGGACTAGGGGATAGGGGTTAGGGCTAGGGGACTAGGGGTTAGGGCTAGGGGACTAGGGGTTAGGGGGTAGGGGACTAGGGGTTAGGGCTAGGGGACTAGGGGTTAGGGGGTAGGGCTAGGGGATAGGACTAGGGGGTATGGGTTAGGGCTAGGGGATAGGGGTTAGGGGTTAGGACTAGGGGATAGGGGTTAGGACTAGGGGATAGGGGTTAGGGCTAGGGGATAGGGGTTAGGAATAGTAGACCTAGGACCCCCTGCCATGATCAGAGATCAGATACTATGTCCCCAATGGCACCTTATTCCCTAAATAGTGCACTACTTTTGACCAGTGGTGCACTATATAAAGGGAATAGGGTTCTATAGGGCCCTGGTCTAAAGTAGTGCACTATATATAGGGAATAGGGTTCTATAGGGCCCTGGTCTAAAGTAGTGCACTATATAGGGAATAGGGTTCTATAGGGCCCTGGTCTAAAGTAGTGCACTATATAGGGAATAGGGTTCAATAGGGCTCTGGTCTAAAGTAGTACACTATATAGGGAATAGGGTTCTATAGGGCTCTGGTCTAAAGTAGTGCACTATATAGGGAATAGGGTTCTATAGGGCTCTGGTCTAAAGTAGTGCACTATAGGGAATAGGGTTCTATAGGGCCCTGGTCTAAAGTAGTGCACTATATAGGGAATAGGGTTCTATAGGGCCCTGGTCATAAGTAGTGCACTATATAGGGAATAGGGTGCCATTTGGAAGGCAGACAGACAAGACAAAAGGCCTGTTGTATGTGATCATAGCTTTAAGTTATTTTGTTCATGTTGTTTATTCTTCAAAGATTATATAATTACTTTTGTTCATGTTGTTTATTCCTCAAAGATTATATAATTACTTTTATTCATGTTGTTTATTCCTCAAACATTCCAACTGCCAACTCATCTCGTATGATAATATCATTGTTATTACAAATGCTTGTTATTATTGTGTTTTTGTTATTGTTGTTTTGTTATTGTTGACCCTTTTTGTTCTATGATTTTCCTTGTCTTTACGGTTTTAATCTTGAACATGTTGAACAATGAAGTAATTTTCATTTTATTTGATCAGCTGTGAATTTGTACTGACTGTGTCGATTTGGTCGATTTGGTTGTGTGTGTGTGTGTGTGTCTGGTTTGGCTGTGATGTAATGCTGTAGTTAGTAATGACGTAGTCATAGGTTAGCTAGTTAGTTAGTGTGACACCTTGTCAGTCCCACTCTCTCTCTCCTTTCTCTTCTTCTATAAATCACACGCCTCCATCATCTGTTCGTCTGCGTCATGTGTAATCTCAGGGGGCGGGCGAGGACTGATCTATCCTAACACCAAAAAAATACAATTATAAAAGCACAAATAAAGATTAGTCACAATATCACAGAAAAAAAACCTTCCTATCACTGAAGCACTAGACAACACAGTCAATGGGGGGGGTTCCACTTAAAGAACCTCGCTGTTAGAACATTAGAATCGGAATGAGAACGCCTTGTTCTAAGAGGATCACAACGTTCTATAGCTACCATGTCCCTGTACTGAATACCACCTTGCTACATAGTCTAAACAACATGTCCCTGTACTGAATACCACCTTGCTACATAGTCTAAACAACATGTCCCTGTACTGAATACCACCTTGCTACATAGTCTAAACAACATGTCCCTGTACTGAATACCACCTTGCTACATAGTCTAAACAACATGTCCCTGTACTGAATACCATATTACTACATAGTCTAAACAACATGTCCCTGTACTGAATACCACCTTGCTACATAGTCTAAACAACATGTCCCTGTACTGAATACCATATTACTACATAGTCTAAACAACATGTCCCTGTACTGAATACCACCTTGCTACATAGTCTAAACAACATGTCCCTGTACTGAATACCACCTTGCTACATAGTCTAAACAACATGTCCCTGTACTGAATACCACCTTGCTACATAGTCTAAACAACATGTCCCTGTACTGAATACCACCTTGCTACATAGTCTAAACAACATGTCCCTGTACTGAATACCACCTTGCTACATAGTCTAAACAACACGTCCCTGTACTGAATACCACCTTGCTACATAGTCTAAACAGCATGTCCCTGTGCTGAATACCACCTTGCTACATAGTCTAAACAACATGTCCCTGTACTGAATACCACCTTGCTACATAGTCTAAACAACATGTCCCTGTACTGTATACCACCTTGCTACATAGTCTAAACAACATGTTGAATCCGACAATGTAACTTATATAAATACTATGACGTATATTGATTATAGTGATAGATTTTTAGCAGTCCGAGAAAACGTCTGTAAAACGAAGACAACAACAACAACAGAATATATGATAACCAGCCAGTCAAAACATAGGAAACACAAATACACAGCAGTTAGACACTACCTGCTTCTGAAATGGCACCCTATTCCCTATAAAGTACACTAGCTTTGACCAGTATGTCACTATATAAGGAAAAAGTTGTTATTTTGGATGTATTCAATGTTTTCACCAGTAATGCAACTCAGTATAAATCACAATCACACAGGAATTAGACACTAGTATAGTTTGGGATCCCAAGTGGCGCAGTGATCTAAGGCACTGCATCTCAGTGCTAGAGGCGTCACTACAGACACCCTGGTTCGAATCCAGGCTGTATCACAACCGGCTGTGATTGGGAGTCCCATAGGGCGGCGTACAATTTGCCCAGCGTCGTCCGGGTTTGGCCGTTGTAGGCCGTCATTTGTAAATAAGAATTTGTTCTCACATGGACTTGCCTAGTTAAATAAATAAAGGTTAAATAAAAATAAATAAAACCGTAACCTGAACATGACGTCTGTGTCTGAAATGGCACCCTCTACAGTGCACTAGCTTTGACCAGGTACCATAGGGGTTTATTCTGAAGTAGTGCACTACATAGGGATTAGGGTGCCATACTGGTCAAAACTAGTGCACTACATAGGGATTAGGGTGCCAGACTGGTCAAAACTAGTGCACTACATAGGGATTAAGGGTCCACAACTGGTCAAAACTAGTGCACTACATAGGGATTAGGGTGCCAGACTGGTCAAAACTAGTGCACTACATAGGGATTAGGGTGTCATACTGGTCAAAACTAGTGCACTACATAGGGATTAAGGGTCCAATACTGGTCAAAACTAGTGCACTACATCGGGATTAGGGTGCCATTTTGAATACAGTCAATGTAACAACACACCATGTGTTTATCAGTAGTCATCTCTGTAGGGACCTGTGAGATCTCTAGGGACCTCTGTTCTCGTTATTCCTCCAAGAGGAACTGTTTGTTTAAGATGACACGCTCTAGTCTGATCCCAGGTCTGTTTCTGATCTCTTGACAACTACATTGGTGTCATTGTTATGACAATTCCATAGGCTGACTGGCACCCAGGCTAAACAGGCTGGCACCCAGGCTAAACTGACTGGCACCCAGGCTAAACTGACTGGCACCCAGGCTAAACTGACTGGCACCCAGGCTAAACAGGCTGGCACCCAGGCTAAACAGGCTGGCACCCAGGCTAAACAGGCTGGCACCCAGGCTAAACTGACTGGCACCCAGGTTAAACTGACTGGCACCCAGGCTAAACAGGCTGGCACCCAGGCTAAACTGACTGGCACCCAGGCTAAACTGACTGGCACCCAGGCTAAACTGACTGGCACCTAGGCTAAACTGACTGGCACCCAGGCTAAACTGACTGGCACCCAGGCTAAACAGGCTGGCACCTAGGCTAAACAGGCTGGCACCCAGGCTAAACTGACTGGCACCCAGGCTAAACTGACTGGCACCCAGGCTAAACAGGCTGGCACCCAGGCTAAACAGGCTGGCACCCAGGCTAAACAGGCTGGCACCCAGGCTAAACAGGCTGGCACCCAGGCTAAACTGACTGGCACCCAGACTAAACTGACTGGCACCAAGGCTAAACAGACTGGCACCCAGGCTAAACTGACTGGCACCCAGGCTAAACTGACTGGCACCCAAGCTAAACTGACTGGCACCCAGGCTAAACAGACTGGCACCCAGGCTAAACTGACTGGCACCCAAGCTAAACAGACTGGCACCCAGGCTAAACTGACTGGCACCCAGCCTAAACAGACTGGCACCCAGGCTAAACAGACTGGCACCTAGGCTAAACAGACTGGCACCCAGGCTAAACAGACTGGCACCCAGGCTAAACACACCTTCCACTCTCTCCTTCTACAACGTATCTCTCTCCATCCACCACGTGGAAGGTGATACAATGACGATGACTAACTTGTGTGGTGAATTATTGGTGAATTATGAAGTGTATGAAATTACAATTGTCTGCACACATGACATGTACATTACTATGAAAAAGAAAACGTCTGCTAAATGTCATATATTATTGTCTTAGTCATTGTTTACAATGAGATGTTGTATTTCCTGTTTCCTTCACCATTTCCTGTTCTAATAAAGTCACATGACTGTCCTTATTCGCCTGGTATGTCTGTTCTATTCATTTAACCTTTTGTTGTTGTTGTTGTTTTGTCTTAAGAGTCTTTAGGTCTATTTTAAACAAATCCCCCCCCCAATTTAAAAAGAAAAATTATTTTACAAGCAGTTTTTTTTTTTCATACTACCACTGACTTAGCTGATAACTAGAACTACTATGTAGAGGAAAACAGGCTTCTGCTTACTAAGATTGTGATGTGTTCAGTGGTGACCCGTGTTTCAGGGCAGGTGGTGCAGAGCCTTGTTTTGAGCACCACCTGTTTTCATTTTTTTTTCTTGTTGCCTGTTTTGCATCTTATTTTGGGCATTATTAATACGTGTCACATATCAGTTAGCAAACAATGTCAAATCATTGATTTAATAAAGCTGCACACAAATATTGTCTCTTTTTTTGTTTTCTTGAGTAAGGCAGCTCCAAAATGCAGGTATTTCAGCCCAGCTCAGTGCTTTCTGTGGTGGTGGGGCAGCCAGTGGAATATACAGAGAGTAGGGGTTGGTAATGTTCTCTAGTTGCGCCGTGATTGGCTCAGTGTTCTGTCACTCGTGGGGACACTACTTCACCGCAAAATCTAAGGGTAGAGCTCGAAAAAATGTATTAAAGTGCCCATCCAAGGAGGCTTAAGGTCATTGGCCACAGATAAAAAGACGTCAAATCCAGTTATATCTACAGCAGCTTTGATTGGACTGATCATGTCAACATCATAATTTTCAAAATCTTAGCTAGCAGTCATCATTATGAATGAAGTCGATAATCTAATGGCAAATCCTTTTTAATCCTTGTCATTTGAAGAGAAATTATAGATAAAATGTATTGGTGCTCATCGGCCATTGGACAAAAACATTACACAACAAGTTGAAAATCGCACATTCAACAATGAGTGGGTTGGAAGGAATCAGTGGCTAACTGCAAGCGCTGCGAAGCCCATGTTCTGAATTCTGTCACTGTACATTTCAAAAGTGCTGAACAAATAGTTATATTGACTACGTCCGTCCACTCGTCGTCCCCTTATGCCATAGTTTGTACATCTCAATTGTCAGTAGAAACCACATTTGTTTAAGCAAGTCAGCCATATCAGCTATGTTTTTTAATAAAAGGCAGTAAATGAGGCTGAATGAACTGTTTTGCTGCCAGACAAGGCTCTGCTTATAGCCATGTGTAGCAGTGGTAAGGTGTTGGCATCTGCTGTTGGGTCTCTGCTGTTGGTTAAGTAGAGGCCCTAACAGTTTGTGGGCACCGTTTGTCACCTTTATAGTGTAATTAATGTATTGTTAAGTGTTGTGTTGTGTAGTGGCTTTGCTGGCATAAATCCCACTTTCTTTCTTTCTTTTTTTGCACCACCAATATTTACATGCTAAAATCACCACTGATCTCTTTAGTGTTTTCATTTCCTGAATGTTTAACCTATCGAGGTCAATATTTACACGAAAGTGGTTATAAGCTTTGACCACTTCTCACATCAGTCCTATGGATGGGGTCAAAGGCTTACTACTGTAGATCAGGTCTTTACCAGAGACCATGAAACAGGGGTATTCAAATCCTACCCTGGAGGTCCAGAGTATTGCTTATTTTCCATTCTACCTGATAATTAATTGCACCCACTTGGTGTCCCAGGTCTAAATCAGTCCCTGATTAGAGGGGAATCACCCACCTGGTGTCCCAGGTCTAAATCAGTCCCTGATTAGAGGGGAATCACCCACCTGGTGTCCCAGGTCTAAATCAGGCCCTGATTAGAGGGGAATCACCCACCTGGTGTCCCAGGTCTAAATCAGGCCCTGATTAGAGGGGAATCCCCCACCTGGTGTCCCAGGTCTAAATCAGTCCCTGATTAGAGGGGAACAATGAAACGATGAAAATAAGGAGTGGAACTGACTTCCAGGTCCAGAGTTGAATTTGAGGACCATAGAAAAAAAAAGAGTAACTCTCTCCTTTGCGTAATCACTGTCTCGGATGAACCTTTGACAGAGTTAAAAACCAACAACAGAGAGATATTTATTATGATAGTCTCTCGTGAAAGACGAAAACATTTATATGTGTGTGCCAAACGCAGGATTTGGTTCTAGTTTGCAAAGATTAGGATTATGGACACTCATATTTCTATAATGAACAAAAATATAAACGCAACATGCAATTTCTAAGATTTTACTGAGTTACAGTTCATATCAGGAAATCAGTCAATTGAAATAAATTGTACTGTTCCTGTACACAAGGAAGGGAAATTTATGGATTCCACATGACTGGGAATACAGATATTCATCTGTTGGTCACACATACCTTAACAAAAAGGTAGGGGACGTGGATCAGAGAACCAGTCAGTATCTGGTGTGACCACCATTTGCCTCATGCAGTGAGACACATTTGCTTTGCATAGAGTTGATCAGGCTGTTGATTGTGGTCTGTGGAATGTTGTCCCACTCCTCTTCTATATCTGTGTGAAGTTGTGGATATTTGCGGGAACTGAAACACAGTGTCTCCTGACTTCTCCTGTCTCAGCCTCCAGTATTTATGCTGCAGTAGTTTATGTGTCGGGGGGCTAGGGTCAGTCTGTCACATCTGGAGTATTTCTCTTGTCTTTTCCGGTGTCCTGTGTGAATTTAAATATGCTCTCTCTAATTCTCTCTTTCTCATTCTTTCTTTCTCTCTCTCGGAGGACCTGAGCCCTAGGACCATTCCTCAGGACTACCTGGCTTGATGACTCCTTGCTGTCCCAAGTTCACCAGGCCGTGCTGCTGCTCCAGTTCCAACTGTTCTGCCCGCAGCTATGGAACCCTGACCTGTTCACCGGACATGCTACCTGTCCCAGACCTACTGTTTTCAACTATCTAGAGACAGCAGGAGCGGTAGAGATACTCTCAAAGATCGGCTATGAAAAAGCCAACTGACACTTATTCTTGTGTTACTGACTTGTTGCACCCTCGACAACTACTATGATTATTATTATTTGACAATGCTGGTCATTTATGAACATTTGAACATCTAGGCCATGTGCTGTTATAATCTCCACCCGGCACAGCCAGAAGAGGACTGGCCACCCCTCATAGCCTGGTTCCTCTCTAGGTTTCTTCCTAGGTTTTGGCCTTTCTAGGGAGTTTTTCCTAGCCACCGTGCTTCTACACCTGCATTGCTTGCTGTTTGGGGTTTTAGGCTGGGTTTCTGTACAGCACTTTGTGATATCAGCTGATGTAAGAAGGGCTTTATAAATACATTTGGTTTGATATGGTAATTTGTAAATACTGTGTGTGTGTGTGTGTGTGTGTGTGTGTGTGTGTGTGTGTGTGTGTGTGTGTGTGTGTGTGTGTGTGTGTGTGTGTGTGTGTTTGTGTGTGTGTGTGTGTATGTGTGTGTGTCACAAAAGTTTGGTTTCACAATATGATATACTTAAAGTACATACAAACGATATCATTATAGTACATACATACGATATCATTATAGTGCATACATACGATATCATTATACATACGATATCATTACACACACACACACACACACACACACACGTTACTTTAACAAATACATATGCCCGTCTGGCAGATGGTTAATGAGAAACAAACAGAGGTTATGATATAATATGCTGCTATGCTTGGCAGGAATGTATTCCCTGAATGTCCTAAAATAATCCATTGGAGAATTGCAGCCACGTTACTTCATTATGTGGTAATGTTTTTCCAGGGTTTTTCCAGTTGTTTGGTGCACTTATTGTTTCACAAGATACAAATATCTTCCATACACTCTGTTCTTTCCATGCCATGAATAACACTCAAAATATGCAACAAAAAATAAAAGAAAAGGATATATAAATGATAAATAAATAACGCAAATGTAGTTACATAGACCCATATATAACAGATGTTATTGCACTGTAAGTAAAGCACCATGCCGTTTTAGATTCTTGGTAAATGTGTCATAGAGGAAAGTTGAAACAACAGTCGTTCTGGATTTTTGTTTAATTTCATGTTATTCTAAGACCGTCTGGGTAGCAGACACTCTACACTGTATTCTTCATTGTTGTTTGGAAGTATAGAAAAACTAAATGTAAACAAAAGGAAGCACAAAATAAATGTATTATTTGCTTGATAAACACACAGTCCCATCAAAGAACACTCGTTTTTTTTATGTGGGCCAACGGCTATAAAACAACAATATTATTGTCAATTACGTCTTTAAACTATGTAAACACATTCCTATTGAGGTGGAATATATATTTTTTTGTCCCTAGAGGTCTTTGTTGACAATGTTTAAAAAAAAAATGTTTTTATTGTATTTTATTTAACCTTTATTTAAACTAGGCAAGTCAGATAAGAACATATTCCTATTTACAATGACGGCCTAGTCTTTAACAGATAGTTTATTAAGCTACACAGCAATTAGATTCCTGAGTATGAATTTAGTTTAAAAAAAAATGATGTAAGTATTCTGTTGACCAATTACAATCAAGAGTAAGAGAAGATATAGGCCAAATGCGACAGGGACAGGTGACAAACGGGGACACCGACAAGCCCCTCTCAGAATAAAACCCAAGACATTCCGAGTGACGGCAGAAAGGAGGTGAGGAGGCCGTCACATACAACTCAGCCACTGATAGGACGAGTGTTTCAGGAATACAGATGGTGATTGGACATTGTGATGAAAACATCACTCCCTTCCTCCTCGTCGTGGAAACAAATGGGACAGAGAGGAACGAAAGTGCCAGAGAGGGGACACCGCTTTCAATGACTGATGTTGAACACTTTCGCTTGAATAAAGTGATTGTTTTTTTGGGGACAAATACGTTACTAATTTCCAACAGGTAATTGTCTTACAACAAAATAAAAATAATGAACGTGTGAGGAAGAGAATGGTGAAGATGTCCTCAAGAACAGAAAGACAATCAACTTGTTAACAGTCAGTTGAACTATATGAAAACAGACAGATCTCTCAGGGGAACGACAAAAGGGTACAACAACTACAAATAGCTGACATTTTTTTCCCCCACACATTTTCAACATTCAAAGACTGTGGTATTTATTACCAACACTTTAGATAACTAGTTGTGAACTTTTTTTTGCAGGAGCTTTCTGTCTAAATCGACTGTCTCTCAGATAGTAGTTAGCTATGTTTCCTCTAGACTCGACGTGGAACATTTCCTTTGCAGGTTGCGGCTTTTTGGGGATCTATCATATTGGTGTAGCAAGTTGTTTACTGGAACAGAGCCCTTTCCTAGTCCACAACGCCCGTCACATATACGGGGCATCGGCAGGGGCGCTCACCGCATCTGCGCTGGTCACCGGAGCGTGTTTAGGTAGGCAGCGCTGAACTTTACTCTAATTGTTACTTAATCATTTGACTGCGTGTGTGTGTGTGTTAGTTTCGTGCCTTATTTTGCTGTCTGTCCTCTCTGTGCACTGTCTGTATGTTGATTGTCTACTGTTACCCACCCTGTTTCGCTTCATGTCTTCCTAGTGAAAGTAATACACATTAATGTTTTTCCCGTTGCCAACCATAGAAACATGGTCCCGTGTGGCTCAGTTGGTAGAGCATGGCGTTTGCAACGCCAGTGTTGTGGGTTCGATTCCCACGGGGGCCAGTACGAAAAAAACAAAAAATGTATGAAATGTATGCATTCACTACTGTAAGTCGCTCTAGATAAGAGCGTCTGCTAAAATGTAAATAGAGATGGCCATTATATTGTCACAGCATAATGTTACCAACGACATAGGCCTAATGATCTGTAACATACTGTATAATAAAAATATTCTGTCATTTTCTTGATTCCTCATCAGGTGAGGCAGGTGCCAACATCATTGATGTGGCTAAGGATGCCCGGAAACGTTTCCTGGGGCCTATGCACCCATCTTTCAACCTGGTGAAGATCATGCGTAACATGCTGTATAAAACCCTGCCAGCCGATTCTCACCACAGTGCCACAGGGCGGCTCGGCATATCACTGACCAGGGTGACCGACGGAGAGAACGTCTTGGTGTCCCACTTCAACAGCAAGGAGGAACTGGTGCAGGTGAGGGTCTGAAAACATATTCTGACCGGAAATAAATGACCATTGAAACACATAGCACTGGTTTCCCAGACACAGATTAAACCTGATCCTGGACTAAAAAAAAAAACATTCTCTATGGAGATTCTATTCTATTGAAATAAGTACAGAGAAAAAATGTATGAAATGTATGCATTCACTACTGTAAGTCGCTCTGGATAAGAGCGTCTGCTAAATGACTGAAATGAAATGTAATGAAATAAGTTAACGCAGAACAAACATTTTGCGTAATTTGTCAGATGGTTGATTAAGTTCTGGGTTCCATATGTGTTGAGAAGAGATTGTAACCCTCTCTCTTTGCAAGTCTAAATGTCCCGTCTCCTTCCAAAATGTGAAAGATGCTAACAGTTGTGAAATCGTGATTTTTTTTCCAAAGCACCTAAACTAAAGCTGCTTGTTATCTGACACATCCCGTAGTATCACGACTAGGGCTGTTACGGTGACTGTATTACCGCCACACCAGCGGTCACGAGTCATGAAGCCAGTCAAATTCCACGCGTCCGTTTAGTCACTTTAATTAGGCTTCTCCCAGCTCTGATGCTGCTGATGGTCATTAGTAGCCTACCAAACTAGCTAACTACCTGGTACTCAGCACTCTATTGTCCCTCTAATAACTCTGACATCAATGCAAATGGGATCGAAAATCCAATAAATCTCTTCATGAGAGCCCGTGAGCTCATGTTGCGCAACATTTCTATAGGCTATGCAATTGCGGGAGAAAACAGAGTGATGGCCTCTAATAAAAAGAGGAGGATCCCAACAGATACATATTCTATATTTATTTCTCAACATTACTAATATTAAGCACATTGCTTCTCTTTACAACAGGAATATAGCCTAATGCATACAGTTGAAGTCAGAAGTTTACATACACTTAGGTTGGAGTCATTAAAACTCGTTTTTTCAACCACTCCACAAATTTCTTGTTAACAAACTATAGTTTTGGCAAGTCGGTTAGGACATCTACTTTGTGCACGACACAAGTAAGACACAGACAGATTATAGATTACAGACAGATTATTTCACTTATAATTCACTGTATCACAATTCCAGTGGGTCAGAAGTTTACATACGTTAAGTTGACTGGGCCTTTAAACAGCTTGGAAAATTACAGAAAATGATGCCATGGCTTCTGATAGGCTAATTGACATCATTTGAGTCAATTGGAGGTGAACCTGTGGATGTATTTCAAGGCCTACCTTTGAACTCAGCGCCTCTTTGCTTGACATCAGCCAAGACCTCCACAAGTCTGGTTCATCCTTGGGAGCAATTTCCAAACACCTGAAGGTACCACGTTCATCTGTATAAACAATAGTACGCAAGTATAAACACCATGGGACCACGCAGCCGCCATACCGCTCAGGAAGGAGATGCGTTCTGTCTCCTAGAGATGAATGTACTTTGGTGCGAAAAGTGCAAATCAATCCCAGAACAACAGCAAAGGACCTTGTCAAGATGCTGGAGGAAACAGGTACAAAGTATCTATATCCACAGTAAAACAAGTCCTATATTGGCATAACCTGAAAGGCTGCTCAGCAAGGAAGAAGCCACTGCTCCAAAACCGCCATAAAAAAGCCAGACTACGGTTTGTAACTGCAAATGGGGACAAAGATCGTACTTTTTGGAGAAATGTCCTCTGGTCTGATGAAACAAAAATAGAACTGTTTGGGCATAATAACCATCGTTATGTTTGGAGGAAAAAGGGGGAGGCTTGCAAGCCAAAGAACACTCTTCCAACCGTGAAGCACGGGGGTGGCAGCATCATGTTGTGGGGGTGCTTTGCTTCAGGAGGGACTGGTGCACTTCACAAAGCGTACTTCCAAAGTTGTGGCAAAATGACTTAAGGACAACAAAGTCAATATACTGGAGTGGCCATCACAAAGCCCTGACCTCAATCCTATAGACAATTTGTGGGCAGAACTGAAAAAGTGTGTGCGAGCAAGGAGGCCTACAAACCTGACTCAGTTACACCAGCTCTGTCAGGAGGAATGGGCCAAAATTCACCCAACTTATTGTGGGAAGCTTGTGGAAGGCTACCCGAAACGTTTGACCCAAGTTAAACAATTTAAAGGCAATGCTACCAAATAATAATTGAGTGTATGTAAACTTCTGACCCACTGGGAATGAGATGAAAGAAATAAAAGCTGAAATAAATCATTCTCTCTACTATTATTCTGACATTTCACATTCTTAAAATAAAGTGGTGATCCTAACTGACCTAAGACAGGGAATTTTTACTAGGATTAAATGTCAGGAATTGTTAAAAACTGAGTTTAAATGTATTTTGCTAAGGTGTATGTAAACCTCTGACTTCAACTGTATATTATTTAGTATATTGTAAAGACAAGATTAAATCAAGAATAGTCTGATGTGTGACAATATTAGCTTATCACTTGTGAATGACGCCCAGCATAAGAAACAATGCCTTTTTTTGTGACTTGTTCAAATCGTAGTCCCACACCTCATGTAGCCTAACCCATAGGCCTATATGTTTTAATAAGGTTAGTATCACAACTCATGAAGCCTAACCCATAGGCCTATATGTTTTAATAAGGTTTATATCACAACTAAAGTAGCCAAATAACTTCTTAAAATTAAGAACATTAATCTGCTTTACAATGAGTGTAGAGCCTAACTTGGCATACATTTGTATTTATTTTTATATTTTGATGAACCTTTATTTAATATAGTTTCACGTTTGGGGAAGATAATTTTCACCATTAAAATGCAGCTTTATAATAAAAGCATTACTTGCATAATCACATTTGCAGTCACTTTTGATAATGGTGTTTTCAGCTAATGGAACATTCGCGCTTATATCCTACTGCCGTGTGCGCATTGCTGCGCTTATAATGTGAAGAAATAGCCTCATAGTTGATCAATATTTTAAGCTAAACGTTTCGATCTGTTGCGTCAGCCACAATTTCATAAAAAAAGGTTTGTATTAATTTGGGGTCAATCGCATCCCACCATTGTCCCAGAATATGTTCGTAATATTTATTTCTCGCACAGAATTGAATAGGTTGACTTTTGTCCTGTGGGGGGATAGTAGATTGACATAGGCTAGTGCTTTTGCTGTTCGTTAGGACTACTCATCTTGTTGGCCGATGAAAAATACATCTTCAATATGCACCTCGGAATCGGATAAGGATGATCGCGTGATGGAGAGCGATGGAGTGAAGGGAGAAGGGCACAATGCAGCTCTCTCAGGGAGAAGGGCACAACGCAGCTGTCACGTCCTGACCAGTAGAGGGTGTAGTTGGGTCAGGACGTGGCAGAAGAGTCTGTGTGTTTTATTGTTTCATTGATTTTGGCCGTGTGACTTCCAATCAGGCACAGCTGTAGAGGGTTGTGGTTGATTGGGAGTCACACATAAGTTGCCTAATTTTGCCGTTTGGGTTTGTGGGTAATTGTTCCTCTTCACAGTGGTTGCACCTGACAGGACTGTGTTGGCTGTCAGTTTTCATGTTTTGTTTGTAGTTCGCGTTTGAATTAAATCATGACGAACCCGAATTCCGCCGCATTTTGGTCCATTTCTTCAACAGACAGCCGTGACAGCAGCTCTCCAGGCCACAAAAGGAATGGATTTTTTTTTTAGGGGCCATTACGGCCACAAAGGGGATGCCGCCGTGAAATTCGAGGCATTATCAAGGGTTTGTCAAAGTGTGAATGAGAGACTGATGAAGTGTGTACAGCCTGCACAAAAAAACAAAGCAGAGTCTCATGCCTTTCATGTGACTTTTTTCAAATCATCATTAGAGTCTCATCATGCAGCCTTAGAATGTATTAAACATCAAAACATATAGCCCAACGTTTGTACAACAACTAAAGTTACATTAATAACTATAAATTAAGCATATAGGAGTACTTATTTCTTTGTTATCCGCTCAACACAGAATAGCTGCATGTGCTCACTCCCTCAAATCGTTTGGAGAAAATATTACGATTTTATTCAGCTTTGTTCAATTGTATTCTTCATAATATAAAATAATGTAAAAATAATTCCACGGAATTCTAAGCAAATCTTGTCTGCTAAATGAACTAGTGTAGCCCCACAGCCATATGGAATAGCCAGATCAGGGCCTGCTAAATGAACTAGTGTAGCCCCACAGCCATATGGAATAGCCAGATCAGGGCCGAACGAAAGGACAACTCAGAGTATTCTGTTCTTCTGAAATAAACTACATTTTCTTCATATCATAATGCTTCTTTAGGCCTGTCTAAAATAAATAATGGATTTATTGTGAAGGTGTAGGATATATTACATGGATTTATTAGACTTTTTAAAATGTCTTGTAGGCTGTGTGTGGAGTCCAGGAGATGCTACATTTTTTATGTTAATTAAACGGTCAATTACCGTGACACTGACCAGTTATTTGCTTCACAATCACCTGCTGATGAAATTTCGTGACCGCCACAAGTCAGGACAGTTCTATGGTAACTTCTTTGTCTATGTAGTCTGTCTGAGAGATTACTATTGGAAGGGATTTTTAGTCCAGACGAGGTTTAACCTCTGTTTGGGAAAGCGGCCCCCACAGAGAGCTCGTTTTGAGACTGACACGATCACGAAACATCTCATAATCATAATGCTGAGTGCAGGTGAGAGTTTTAAAAACATTGACTTGCTGGTAAAACTATCTTGTGAATTGAAGCTGATTTGCATAAATACTGAGAAATGTAGGTATAGGCTAACTATTATTGAGACGACAGGCACAGATCATTAAGCATCTTATAGCTATAAAACCCAGATATTGATATAACCACTCCCACTGACTCATTGACCTATTGCACGTGAGTGTCTCAAGTACTCACCTAGAGCCAAAGTATGTTCTGAACTGAAACTGCTTGGTAGGCATTAAACCCTGAGACGTTCAATTACAACGTCACCGATCGAAACGTTGACACACACACACACACACACACGCACGCACGCACGCACGCACGCACACACACACACACACCTTAGCTAACCAACTCATGGCAGAATCATATTGAGGCTCACTGAATTAATTTATAATCAGTATTACTCAGTCACACACACACACACACACACACACACACACACACACACACACACACACACACACACACACACACACACACACACACACACACACACACATGATGTGTTGTGTTCTTTATCCAGGCCTGTGTACTAGACTCATCATAATGTGTTCTGATCCAGGCCTGTGTACTAGACTCATCATAATGTACTGTGTTCTTTATCCAGGCCTGTGTACTAGACTCATAATTTACATTTACATTTAAGTCATTTAGCAGACGCTCTTATCCAGAGCGACTTACAAATTGGTAATGTATTATGTTCTGATCCATCCCTGTGTACTAGACTCATCATAATGTACTGTGTTCTGATCCAGGCCTGTGTACTAGACTCATCATAATGTGTTCTGATCCAGGCCTGTGTACTAGACTCATCATAATGTGTTCTGATCCAGGCCTGTGTACTAGACTCATCATGATGTACTGTGTTCTGATCCAGGCCTGTGTACTAGACTCATCATAATGTACTGTGTTCTGACCCAGGCCTGTGTACTAGACTCATCATAATGTATTGTGTTCTTTATCCAGGCCTGTGTACTAGACTCATCATAATGTGTTCTGATCCAGGCCTGTGTACTAGACTCATCATAATGTATTATGTTCTGACCCAGGCCTGTGTACTAGACTCATCATAATGTATTATGTTCTGACCCAGGCCTGTGTCTGCAGCGCCTACATCCCTGTGTACTGTGGACTGATCCCTCCTACATTGCAGGGTGTGGTGAGTACAACTCCCTTCTTATTGGTTGTCACTGTCTGACCAATGTGGAAGGTCAAAGTTCTACAATTTCTCTTCTTAGAATCTGATTTTAAACCTAAACCTTAACCACACTGCGAACCTTATTCCATAAATCTTAACCTTGAAATTAATCCCAGAAAAAAAAGGGTAATTTTATATTTGATGTTTACGATAAAGACCCTTCTGGTGTTCCATCTTGGACATATAGTGGGAATTCTTCTTATCATTGGTTAAGTGGATTTTACACAACACAAACATACTGAGCACCATTTGAAAACAGATACTTTCCTGTTTCCAAATCAAATCACATGTATGGTACAAAAAATGAGTTATGAGAAAGCACAGCTGTTGTCAGTAGAGACCGTTTTAGAACCGATGTGATCGTTTTCTAAATTAATTGTTGGCTCTCCCCTCTCCTTGACTCTTATTGGTCAAGCTCTCCCTTTTCTTCACTGTGATTGGTCAAGCTCTAGGTCCGTCCAGCCTATTGACCTTTAATCCCGGTCCCCTGACTATGGTTTCCTTGTATTGTTGTTGTCCTTCTTCTTGGCTCAGGGAGAGCCAGTTCTCTACTCTTCTCCTCCTCTACCCTCCTGCTCTCTCTCTCTACCCTCTCCTGTCTGTCTCTTCTCCTCCTCTACCCTCCTGCTCTCTCTCTCTATCCTCTCCTGTCTGTCTCTTCTCCTCCTCTACCCTCTCCTGTCTGTCTCTTCTCCTCCTCTACCCTCTCCTGTCTGTCTCTTCTCCTCCTCTACCCTCCTGCTCTCTCTCTCTACCCTCTCCTGTCTGCCTCTTCTCCTCCTCTACCCTCCTGCTCTCTCTCTCTACCCTCTCCTGTCTGCCTCTTCTCCTCCTCTACCCTCCTGCTCTCTCTCTCTACCCTCTCCTGTCTGCCTCTTCTCCTCCTCTACCCTCCTGCTCTCTCTCTCTATCCTCTCCTGTCTGTCTCTTCTCCTCCTCTACCCTCCCTCTCCTGTCTGTCTCTTCTCCTCCTCTACCCTCCCTCTCCTGTCTGTCTCTTCTCCTCCTCTACCCTCTCCTGTCTGTCTCTTCTCCTCCTCTACCCTCTCCTGTCTGTCTCTCCGCCTCCTCTATCCTCTCCTGTCTGTCTCTTCTCCTCCTCTACCCTCTCCTGTCTGTCTCTTCTCCTCCTCTACCCTCCCTCTCCTGTCTGTCTCTTCTCCTCCTGTACCGTCCCTCTTTCTCTCTGGGTGGAGGCCTCTTGCTCTATTTCTGGAAGGTTATCTTTCTCTCCATCCGTTCTGACTGTTGAATGACACACGTGACATGTGATTTGGCTTTGACTATACAGTTCAATCAATTTAGACTTAAGTCATAAAGGCACAGTTTCACACAGTAATGTTTTGGCCAGTACTCTAGCTAACTTTCTAACAAGGATTAGATTACATTTCACATCAGTGTTTCTCTTTGGCCTTTGGGAAGTGTGTCTGTGTGTGTGTGTGTGCGTGTGTGTGTGTGTGTGTGTGTGTGTGTGTGTGTGTGTGTGTGTGTGTGTGTGTGTGTGTGTGTGTGTGTGTGTGTGTGAACCTAACTCCGGACCTGAGCACCAATGTGACAGTGACAGTGCCACATTTATGAGTGTGTTGGCAGAGATCTCAAGGTTGTCCTCTCCTCTGCTGTCCTCGTGCTGGCTGGACACTGGGCCTGACGTCACTATAGACACTATCAACTGACAACACTTCACATGCCTCCCACAAGCACTTTTACCATATACACCCTAGTATATTTTTACTTTTACCGTATACACCCCAGTATGTTGTTACTTTTACTGTATATACCCTAGTAGATCTTTACTTTTACCGTATATACCCTAGTAGATCTTTACTTTTACCGTATATACCCTAGTAGATCTTTACTTTTACCGTATACACCCAAGAATGTGAAATATCAGAATAATAGCGGAGAGAATGATTTATTTCTGCTTTTATTTCTTTCATCACATTCTGTCAGTCTGTCTGAAGTTTACATACATTCAATTAATATTTGGTGACATTGCCTTTACATTGTTTAACTTGGGTCAAACGTTTCGGGTAGCCTTCCACAAGCTTGCCACAATAAGTTTGGTGAATTTTGGCCCATTCCTCCTGACAGAGCTGGTGTAACTGAGTCAGGTTTGTAGGCCTCCTTGCTCGCACACGCTTTTTCAAGTCTGCCCACAAATTTTCATTAGGATTGATGTCAGTGCTTTGTGATGGCCACTCCAATACCTTGACTTTGTTGTCATTAAGCCATAACTTTGGAAGTATGCTTGGGGTCATTGTTCATTTGGAAGGCCCATTTGCGACCAAGCTTTAACTTCCAAACTGATGTCTTGAGATGTTGCTTCAATATATCCACATAATTTTCGTTCCTCATGATGCCATCTATTTTGTGAAGTGCACCAGTCCGTCCTGGAGCATAGCACCCCCACAACATGATGCTGCCACCCCCGTGCTTCACGGTTAGGATGCTGTTCTTCGGCTTGCAAGCCTCCCCCTCTTCCTCCAAACATAACGATGGTCATTATGGCCAAACAGTTCTATTTTTGTTTCATCAGACCAGAGGACATTTATCCAGAAAGTACGATCTTTGTCCCCATGTGCAGTTGCAAACCGTAGTCTGGCTTTTTTATGGTGGTTGGCAGTGGCTTCTTCCTTGCTGAGCAGCCTTTCAGGTTGTGTCGATATAGGACTTGTTTTACTGTGGATATAGATACTTTTGTTCCTGTGTCCTCCAGCATCTTCACAAGGTCCTATGCTGTTGTTCTGGGATTGATTTGCACTTTTCACACCAAAGTACGTTCATCTCTAGCAGATAGAACAAGTCTCCTTCCTGAGCGGTATGATGGCTGCGTGGTCCCATGGTGTTTATACTTGCATACTATTGTTTATACAGATGAACGTGGTACCTTCAGGCGTTTGGAAATTGCTCTCAAGGATGAACCAGACTGGAGGAGATTTAAAATATATATTTTTTTCTGAGGTCTTGGCTGATTTCTTTTGATTTTCCCATGATGTCAAGCAAAGAGGCACTGAGGAGTTTGTAGGTAGGCCTTGAAATACATCCACAGGTACACCTCCAATTGACTCAAATGATGTCAATTAGCCTATCAGAAGCTTCTAAAGCCATGACACCAGTTGTTTAAAGGCACAGTCAACTTAGTGTATGTAAACTGCTGACCCACTGGAATTACAGTGATACAGATACTCCATGTAGCAACGTTTTAACGGACTCAAAATGGTTATTTTAGTTTAGTATCTCTTTGCCTGACTCTCTCTTTCTCTACCTCTCTCTCTACCTCTCTCTCTACCTCTCTCTCTCTTTCTCTACCTCTCTCTCTACCTCTCTCTCTCTCTCTCTACCTCTCTCTCTGCCTCTCTCTACCTCTCTACCTCTTTCTCTACCTCTTTCTCTACCTCTCTCTCTCTCTCTCTCTCTCTCTCTACCTCTCTCTCTCTCTCTCTCTCTCTCTCTCTCTCTCTCTCTCTCTCTACCTCTCTCTCTCTCTCTCTCTCTCTACCTCTCTCTCTCTCTCTCTCTCTCTACCTCTCTCTACCTCTCTCTACCTCTCTCTCTACCTCTCTCTCTCTCTCTCTCTCTCTCTCTCTCTCTCTCTCTCTCTACCTCTCTCTCTACCTCTCTCTCTCTCTCTCTACCTCTCTCTACCTCTCTCTACCTCTCTCTCTACCTCTCTCTCTCCCTCCCTCCCTCCCTCCCTCCAGCGTTACGTGGACGGTGGTATCAGTGATAATCTGCCTCAGTATGAGCTGAAGAACACCATCACTGTGTCTCCGTTCTCTGGAGAGAGTGACATCTGTCCTAGAGACAGATCCACCAACATGCATGAACTACGATTCACCAACACCTCTATCCAGTTTACCCTCACCAACCTGTACAGAGTGTCCAGAGCTCTGTTCCCCCCTGAGCCACAGGTACACACACACACACACACACACACACACACACACACACACACACACACACACACACACACACACACACACACACACACACACACACACACACACACACACACACACCTCTACACTGTCCAGGCTCTGTTCCCCCCTGAGCCACAGGTACACACACACACACACACACACACACACACACACACACACACACACACACCTCTACAGTGTCCAGGCTCTGTTCCCCCCTGAGCCACAGGTACACCCACACACACACACACACACACACACACACACACACCTCTACAGTGTCCAGGCTCTGTTCCCCCCTGAGCCACAGGTACTGTAGCAACTCACATTCATTTATATATACCTGCATTTACATAATGTACTAATTCTATGGTAATACATTAATTTACATATTGCACTAATGATATGATAATATATGTATTTACATAATTTAATAATAATAATAATATGCTAATTAACATACTGTAGTACTATCCGAAGTGACAGTACATTGTGTGTTTGTGATCCGCGCAGGCATTGAAACCACGAGCTTGGCTTTGCTACCATCACACATTCTTACCACCCCGAGCCACACAGGACATTACACAATGTTATTTACACAGACGGAGACAGACTCTCTGAATGAGGATATTTACTTGGTCTGTGTTTCTTTGTTTCAGGTTATGAAGACCATGTGTAAACAGGGATATAAAGACGCCCTTTACTTCCTGAAGAAGAACGGTAAAGAGACCTTTCTTAGGCTCTGTATTTAATGCTGTAGTATAGAGTGGTTACTGTATATTACAGTCTGTGATATTAAACCATTCAGTCCCAACGTCCGACATGTAATAGAAGAAAAATGAACCAGACAGACTGATGACCAACCAGACAGACCGATGACCAACAAGACAGACCGATGACCAACCAGACAGACTGATGACCAACCAGACAGACTGATGACCAACCAGACAGACAGATGACCAACCAGACAGACCGATGACAGACCGATAACCAACCAGACAGACCGATGATGAACCAGACAGACTGATGACCAACCAGACAGACCAATGACCAACCAGACAGACCGATGACCAACCAGACAGACCGATTAGACCGATGACCAACCAGACAGACCGATGACCAACCAGACAGACCGATGACCAACCAGACAGATCGATGACCAACCAGACAGACCGATGACCAACCAGACAGACCGATGACCAACCAGACAGACCGATGACCAACCAGATAGACCGATGACCAACCAGATAGACCGATGACCAACCAGATAGACTGATGACCAACCAGACAGACCAATGACCAACCAGACAGACCGATGACCAACCAGACAGACCGATTAGACCGATGACCAACCAGACAGACCGATGACCAACCAGACAGACCGATGACCAACCAGACAGACCGATGACCAACCAGACAGACCGATGACCAACCAGATAGACCGATGACCAACCAGATAGACTGATGACCAACCAGACAGACTGATGACCAACCAGACAGACTGATGACCAACCAGACAGACCGATGACCAACCAAACAGACTGATGACCAACCAGACAGACCGATGACCAACCAAACAGACTGATGACCAACCAGACAGACCGATGACCAACCAGACAGACTGATGACCAACCAGACAGACTGATGACTAACCAGACAGACCGATGACCAACCAGACAGACCGATGATGAACCAGACAGACTGATGACCAACCAGACAGACCGATGACCAACCAGACAGACCGATGACCAACCAGACAGACTGATTAGACCGATGACCAACCAGACAGACTGATGACCAACCAGACAGACCGATGACCAACCAGACAGACCGATGACCAACCAGACAGACCGATGACCAACCAGACAGACCGATGACCAACCAGACAGACTGATGACCAACCAGACAGACTGATTAGACCGATGACCAACCAGACAGACCGATGACCAACCAGACAGACCGATGACCAACCAGACAGACCGATGACCAACCAGACAGACTGCAGGTTTTTAACTGTGTTGTTTGTTTATGTTTCAGGACTACTGAATCACCCAGGACCCCACAGACCTCTGATAGCTGACGGCGAGGATGAGGAAGATGACATCATGAATGATGATGATGACGACGAAGAGCACGAGGAGCAT